>NC_140996.1:109918346-109935492 GCF_052327205.1 Somniosus microcephalus
CCCTCTTCCCCTCCCCTCCTCTCCCCCCTCCCTCTCTCCCCTCCCTCTCCCCTCCTCCCCTCCCTCTCCCCCTCCCCCTCCCTCTTCCCCTCCCTCCTCCCCTCCCTTCCCTCGTCCCCTCCCCATCCCCTCCCTCGTCCCCTCCCCATCCCCTCCCTCGTCCCCTCCCCATCCCCTCCCTCGTCCCCTCCCCATCCCCTCCCTCGTCCCCTCCCTCTCCCTCGTCCCCTCCCCATCCCCTCCCTCGTCCCCTCCCCATCCCCTCCCTCGTCCCCTCCCCATCCCCTCCCTCGTCCCCTCCCCATCCCCTCCCTCGTCCCCTCCCCCCTCCCTCGTCCCCTCCCTCCTCCCTCGTCCCTCCCTCCCCTCCCTCTCCTCGTCCCCTCCCCTCCCCCTCCCTCGTCCCCTCCCCTACCCCTCCCTCTCGTCCCCTCCCCCTCCCCCTCCCTCGTCCCCTCCCCTCCCCCTCCCTCGTCCCCTCCCCTCCCCCTCCCTCGTCCCCTCCCCTCCCCCCTCCCTCGTCCCCTCCCCCTCCCTCGTCCCCTCCCCCTCCCCTCTCTCGTCCCCTCCCCCTCCCCCTCTCTCGTCCCCTCCCCTCCCCCTCTCTCGTCCCCTCCCCCTCCCCCCCTCTCGTCCCCTCCCCCTCTCTCTCGTCCCCTCCCCCTCCCCCTCTCTCGTCCCCTCCCCCCTCTCTCGTCCCCCCCTCGTCCCCTCCCCCTCCCCCCTCTCGTCCCCTCCCCCTCCCCCTCTCTCGTCCCCTCCCCCTCTCTCGTCCCCTCCCCCTCTCTCGTCCCCTCCCCCTCCCCCTCTTCTCTCCGTCCCCTCCCCCTCCCCCTCTCTCGTCCCCTCCCCCTCTCTCGTCCCCTCCCCCTCCCCCTCTCTCGTCCCTCCCCCTCCCCCTCTCTCGTCCCCTCCCCCTCTCTCGTCCCCTCCCCCTCTCTCGTCCCCCTCCCCCTCTCTCGTCCCCTCCCCCTCCCCCTCTCTCGTCCCCTCCCCCTCTCTCGTCCCTCCCCCTCCCCTCTCTCGTCCCCTCCCCCTCCCCCTCTCTCGTCCCCTCCCCCTCTCTCGTCCCCTCCCCCTCCCCCTCTCTTCGTCCCCTCCCCTCCCCCTCTCTCGTCCCCTCCCCCTCTCTCGTCCCCTCCCCCTCTCTCGTCCCCTCCCCCTCTCTCGTCCCCTCCCCCTCTCTCGTCCCCTCCCCCTCTCGTCCCCTCCCCCCCTCTCGTCCCCTCCCCTCCCCCTCTCTCGTCCCCTCCCCCTCTCTCGTCCCCTCCCCCTCTCTCGTCCCCTCCCCTTCCCCCTCTCTCGTCCCCTCCCCCTCTCTCGTCCCTCCCCCTCTCTCGTCCCCTCCCCCTCTCTCGTCCCCTCCCCCTCTCTCGTCCCCTCCCCCTCTCTCGTCCCCTCCCCCTCTCTCGTCCCCTCCCCCTCTCTCGTCCCCTCCCCCCTCTCGTCCCTCCCCCTCTCGTCCCCTCCCCCTCTCGTCCCCTCCCCCTCTCTCGTCCCCTCCCCCTCCCCCTCTCTCGTCCCCTCCCCCTCCCCCTCTCTCGTCCCCTCCCCCTCTCTCGTCCCCTCCCCCTCTCTCGTCCCCTCCCCCTCTCTCGTCCCCTCCCCCTCCCCCTCTCTCGTCCCCTCCCCCTCCCCCTCTCTCGTCCCCTCCCCCTCTCTCGTCCCTCCCCCTCTCTCGTCCCCTCCCCCTCTCTCGTCCCCTCCCCCTCTCTCGTCCCCTCCCCCTCTCTCGTCCCCCTCCCCCTCTCGTCCCCTCCCCCCTCTCGTCCCCTCCCCCCCTCGTCCCTCCCCCCCCTCGTCCCCTCCCCCCCTCGTCCCCTCCCCCCCTCTCGTCCCCTCCCCCTCTCTCGTCCCCTCCCCCTCCCCCCCTTCCCCTCCCCTCCCCGTCTCTCTTCCCCTCTCTCCCTCCCCCTCGCTCTTCCCCTCCCCTCCCTCGCTCTCGTCCCGCCCCCTCCCGCGCTCTCGTCCCGCGCGCTCTCTCTCTCTCGCAATTCAATTTCAATTCAAATCGCTTTATTGGCATGACAAGGTACATCTTATGTTGCCAAAGCATCGAAAAACATTCATGGTTGAACACATAAATACAGATCTATCCATACAGTGTATAAACAGATATATCCCTGAGTGTATAAATATACATTCATATAATTTGTATATACTCTTCTTATATTTAGTGGTTGTCCCTCTGTTTATGGCAAGCTGTAACATAGTGTGCCGCTAAGGTTACACAATTTCTCTCTTCCCCTAGTAGGTATGGGAGTTTTTGGTCGTCATTCAAATTTCTGAATTCCTGGCATAATTTTGTGAATTTTGGGTAGAAATTCTCCCTTATGCCCTGATATTTTCTACAAGCTGTGAGGAAGTGCATCTCTGTCTCCACCACTCCCTGACTGCAGTGAGAGCATATCCTGTCCTCTCTTGGTAGCCAGGTCTGCCTGTGTCTACCTTTTTCGATCGCCAGGCTATGTTCACTAAGTCTGTACATTGTCAAGGTTTTTCTCAGTTTGCTATCCTTTACCATGGTCAGGTAATCAGCCATGTTGTATTGTCTGTTTAGGGCCAAGTAGCAATTGAGTTTGTTTTGGGTTTTTGTTGTTTCTGCCCAATATGACAGATATTTTTCCTTTTGCTTAGTGACGATTGTGTTGGGTCGAATTCTTTGTGTTACGCTGTCACTGTCCTGGGCTGGTTATTGTTAGTAGTGTTAGTAGTTACTTCACTGAGTCCCAGGACTAGTTGACTGAGGGTATTCTTCTTTATGGTCCTCTCTTGGCATTTCAGGGCTTCGTAATGATAGCAGTGGGGGTTGCTCATTTTTAGGTGTTTCCAAAATTTGGTGGCTCTTTTTTGGATAGTGATTATTAATGGATATTGGCCTAGTTCTGCCCCGCATGCATTGTTTACGGTTTTCCTTTGAGTCCGGAGGATACTTTTACAGAATTCTGCATGTAGGATCTCAATTGGGTGTTTGTCCCATTTTGCAAATTCTTGTTGTGTTAGCGGTCCCCACACCTCACTGCCATAGAGTGCAATTGGTTCAATTACTGATTTAAAAATTTTGAGCTAAATGCTAATTGGGATTTCTATTTGGATTGATTTTTTAATGGCATAGAAAGCCCTTCTTGCTTTCTCTTTCAGTTCATTCACAGCCAGATGAAAATTTCCCGCAGAACTGATTTTTAAGCCCAAGTATGTGTAGTTAGTGGTTTGTTCAATTTTGGTTGTTCCTAGTGTGAAATTTATTTTGGTCCCTGATGTCTGGATCTTTGCTGGAACACAAAGACTTTGGTTTTTGGGGGATTTATTGTCAGGGCCCAGGTCTGGCAGAACGACTCCAGCAGATCCAGGTTCTGCTGTAGACCCTCCTTAGTTGGTGAGAGCAGAACCAGGTCATCTGCATAGAGGAGGAATTTAACCTTGGATTCATATAGGGTGAGGCTGGGTGCTGTAGATTGTTCAAGTAGTTTTGCCAATTCATTTATGTAAATATTAAAGAGTGTCGGTGAGATGGGCGAGCCCTGCGTCAGCCCCTGCCCCTGTGGGAAGTATTTTGTTTGTTTGTCTCCAATTTTAACTGCACATTTATTGTTTGTATACATTGATTTAATTACATCATATGTTTTTCCCCCTACCCCGCTTTCGATAAGTTTCAGGAATAGACCATCGTGCCAGATGGAATCGAAAGCCTTCTGGAAATCTATAAAGCATGCGTAGATTTTGCTTTTGTTTTGATGAACATGTTTGTCAATTAGGGTCTGTAGGGTGAAGATATGATCTGATGTTCTATAGTTTGGTAGGAATCCAATTTGGCTTTTACTCAAGACATTGTGCTCCTCAAGGAAGTTTATAAGTCTTTTGTTTATGATACTACAGAATACCTTCCCCAGGTTACTGTTTACACAGATGCCTCGATAGTTATTTGGGTCGACTTTGTCCCCACTTTTGTATATGGGCGTTATGAGTCCTTTGTTCCAGATATCAAGGAAGTAACCGACACTCAGAACCAAGTTGAAGAGTTTTAGGATAGCCAGTTTCATTTTATCGTCTGTGTTTAATCATCTCGCTTAGTATGCCGTCTGCACCGCAAGCTTTTCCTGGTCGCAGGTCCTTGAGTTTTTCAAATAGTTCTTTTTCTGTTATTATGGAGTCTAGCGGGTTTTGGTTATCTTTTATGGCCATTTCGAGCTTTTCCAGTTTTTTGCATATTTGGTGTTGCTCTGGCCTTAGTGTGTTTTTCTGGTATAGTTTTTCAAAGTGGTTTTCCCATGTGTCTCCATTTTGAATGGCCAATTCGTCGTGTTGTTTTTTGTGTAATGTATTCTAGTTGTCCCAGAAACAATTGGAATCAATGGATTCCTCAATGGAGCTGAGTGTATTCTTAATATACTGCTCTTTTTTGGTTCTGAGTGTGTTTCTGTATTGTGTTAGTGTCTGACAATAAGTAAGGCGTAATTCCTCGTTTTTTGGCTGTCTGTGTTTTTGGTTTGATATTTTTCTAAGTTTTTTCCTCATGTTATGGCAATCTGGGTCAAACCATTTTTCATAGTTTTTTGTTTTGGGTTTGTTCTAGCGAGCTTTCAAGTTTGACCTTGTTGCCAAATTATCAAAAATATTATTTAGGTTATTCACTGCCCGGTTTACGCCTTCTTTATTGTGAGTGTATATGTTTTCCAGAAAGGTGTCCAAGAGAGCTTGAGTTGATTGATTGCTAATTGCTTTCTGGTATTTTTCCGTGCTGTTTTTTGGCCCATCTGTACGATTTTTTGGTGTTGTAGAGCTTACTGGGTTGTGTTTCTGTGTTGGTTGTTTCTGTCTTTTTAAGATACATAGTAATTTGACTGTGGTCTGACAGTGTTTGTGGTTTGACTGTGAATGCTCTGAAAGAGAATGGGTCCAAATCCGTAATCATATAGTCTACGGTGCTACAGCCAAGAGGTGAGCAATAGGTCAATCTTCCTAGGAGGTCTCCCATGAACCTACCATTGACAATGTACAGACCCAGGCTTCGACAGAGCTGCAGGAGCTGTTTTCCGTTAGTATTTGTCTGTTTGTCGCAGTTATGCCTGTATGGATGGGAAGGGATATCGAAGTGGTTATTCCCGAATATGTAATTGTTTCCCTGATTATTGGTGAAGTCTGGTTCTTCGCCAGTTCTTGAATTGAGGTCACCACAGATCAACACGTTCCCCTGGGCCTGGAATTGGATAATCTCCCTCTCAATGTTGGAGAAGGTGTCCTCTTTAAAGTACAGGGATTCCATTGGGGGGATATAGAGTGCGCAAATGAAAACATCTTGAGTGTTAGAGATAAATCCCCCTCTCAATTTTGAGCCACATGTGGTTTTTGCCCTTTTTTATAAATTTGATGCAATTATTAAGCTCTGTTTTAAACCAAATCAGTATGCCTCCAGAGTCTCTGCCTTGGGTTACTCCTGGCAATTTATTGGAGGGGACCACCAGCTCTGTGTACCCTTGGGGACGGCCAGTGTGTCCTTCTCCTCTATACCAGGTTTCCTGTAAAATGATAATATCCAGCTCTTTAGTTTCATCTATGAACTCTGGGGTCCTACTCTTCACGTCGAGCACCGAAGAGCGTAGACCTTGGATATTCCAGGTCGAAATATATAAGGATTTCATGTTAAGTTTGGTCTTTTACTATGATAGGTTAAAGAATGATATGTGTTTGTCGTGTCTAAATGGGGGGAAAAAAGATCATCTCAATTGTCTATAAATGCTAATACTACTTGGTTACAATTCTTTCTAGTAACTAGTCCTTAATTTTTAAAAAAAAATTCTGATCCATAAGGCGGAAGTAGATGCTACTGCACGTCTGCCTAGTGTCTCTTAATGGATTGTCTCTGCCTGAGGTATTGCGTACGCCCTGTGCATCTCTCCCTCTGTCTGGCTGGGGGTGGTCCTGTTCCCCTGTACGACAGGAGTGGTGCAGGTCTGATGTTGTTGTGCATGGGGATCCTCTCTGGTCCCGGTTGGTGTGGTGGTGGTCTCTGTAGTAGTCCTGGTATGTACCCCGCTGATCTCTGGTGGTCGTGGGGGGGTCCTCCTGGAGTCTGGGTATGGACCCAGTTAAAAGCGACGTCCTTCAGGGCTTTAGCAAAGATCGATATTCGTTTCCTGTGGATATGGACGTGGTCGTGAAGACATTCCACATCGAGGGTGGGGTGTTGGGCCAGGTGCACGTTGTGTTTTAATTCACAGTCTCTTGCTATGCTGGCATTTATCTCACGAATTGTTTTGTTGTTAAAGTCTGTTCTCGGCAATATTGTGGAAACAGTGATTCTAGTGTTTGGGAATTTATTGCTTGCCTTCTCAATCACTGCTCTGAGCGATGTTGCTACCCCTTTCTGCTGGGCCTTTAGGTCATTTGTGCCAGTGTGTATTATTATGTGTTGGGGGGAGCCTAATTGGGTTTTGGTCAGCCATTCCAGGGCTCTGTCTGTTGTTGGGCACCGGATCTTTTTTACTATATGTCTAGGGAAGAGGTTTTTCTCCCATAGAAATTTCCCATTTGAGTCTATGAGTATTACGATGTCAGCCTTGTTGGTGTTTACTGTCTGGTGGCTTTCGCCTGGTTGTGTGTTGGACTGGGGTGGTCGTGTCTGGTGTGTGCGCTTCTCTTGTGAGCGGCTCGCTTGTGGTTCCACAGTGGTGGGGGAAGACTGAGCTTCAGTAAGCTGGTCGGTCTGTGTGGCACCCCCTGTATTGTGTGTCTGCTGCTGTTGTTCAGTGTGGGAGTGCAGCTGTTCAGTCGGGCTCTGTATTGTCTTATCTCTAGCCTCTGGCTGTTGGTCTAATGGTGCTATCTCTCCCCTATGGCTCTCTTTGTTTTTCTGCAGCTCTTTCACCTGATTCCCAAGTAGATTCAGCTCTCTCCTGTATCTCTCCCTCTTGCTTTTGTTCATGTTTCAGTTTAAGGACCTCCTCTCTAAGTTTAACCAGCTCTGTCTCCAACTGGTTAAATTTATCCTTTAGTTGTATCTGGCTGTGTGATCCCAGGGTGTGAGTCCGGTCGGTGCTGGAGGGCTCACTCACTTCCTGGCTAGGCTGCTCTTCTCTTGGTGAGCTGGAAGTGGTAGAACTGTACCATGTGGCTGTGGGGCCCCGGGGTGAGTGTCTGGTTAGAACTGTGTGGCTCGTTCACCTCCTGACCAGGCTGATTTACTCCTGGTGAGTTGTCAATGGTGGGGGGAGTGCGAGTCGCTTTTTCCCTGTTAGCCACTCTGGGGCTGTTCCTTCCCCTCTCAGTTATTTCTTTCAGTGTCTTGAAGGCCGTTTCAAAGTCGTCGAGGTTGCCTTGCACCAATATTGTTCCGTTATTGTACATGTTGACAGTCGTGGTTGCACTGTCCGGGTCCCCTGGTTTCTTAATTTTCAGTTTGGACCCATTAGCGGTTCTTTCCTGCTTAACCCTGGCATAGTGTGATTTTATTGCTGTGATCCAAGCCGCTGACTGATCTGAGTAAAAAATGAGATTACACTTTTTCCCAGTGCTGTACCAGTCAGCAAAAAGAGTTTCTGGTTTTGATCTCAGCTGGTGTTGCTTGAGCGATTTCTTTAGCATTTTTTTTGGTGTTGGGGGGAATCTGGGAATCTGGAAGAGTTTGCTCTCAGTGTGCCTCGGGAGCTGCTGTGGCTCCTCTGATTCGCTCATTTTTAGTAGTGTAGAGGTAGAAATTATTGTTGACCTTGGAATAAGCTTTTCTGGGGCCCCGGGTTTGGTGTTTCCCTCTCCCAGCTCGCGAACTTTCCCAGGCCCCGGACTCGCTCGCTCTCCAGGCCCTCCCCAGGCCCCGTACTCACTGTCCTGGTCTGCGTCTGGGAGTTGCTGTTTCCCGGCGTCTCCCGGCTGCTCCCCTCCCCCTCTGAGCCTCTGTCTTGGCCCGGCTCCTCGGGCCTTTCCCTGGCTTCAGCCTCCCTCCCCAGGACCCGTACTCACTGTCTGCGTCTGGGAGCCGGTGCCTTCGGGCTGCTCCCCTCTCCCTCAGAGGTCTCCGGGCCTCTGTCTCGGCCCGGCTCCTCTGGCCTTTCCCTGGTTTACGGTCCTGTGTTCCGGCCGCCGTTCAGGACTCGCGCTCCGACCTCCGCTCTGGCCCCGTGCGGCCTCCGTTGAGTCGCCGCGCTCCGGCTGCTGCTCTGGCCCCGTGCGGCCTCCGTTGTGTCGCCGCGCTCCGGCTGCTGCTCTGGCCCCGTGCGGCCTCCGTTGTGTCGCCGTGCTCCGGCTGCTGCTCTGGCCCCGTGCGGCCTCCGTTGTGTCGCCGCGCTCCGGCTGCTGCTCTGGCCCCGTGCGGCCTCCGTTGTGTCGCCGCGCTCCGGCTGCTGCTCTGGCCCCGTGCGGCCTCCGTTGTGTCGCCGCGCTCTGGCTGCTGCTCTGGCCCCGTGCGGCCTCCGTTGTGTCGCCGCGCTCCGGCTGCTGCTCTGGCCCCTTGCGGCCTCCGTTGTGTCGCCGCGCTCCGGCTGCTGCTCTGGCCCCGTGCGGCCTCCGTTGAGTCGCCGCGCTCCGGCTGCTGCTCTGGCCCCGTGCGGCCTCGGTTGAGTCGCCGCGCTCCGGCTGCTGCTCTGGCCCCGTGCGGCCTCCGTTGTGTCGCCGCGCTCCGGCTGCTGCTCTGGCCCCGTGCGGCCTCGGTTGAGTCGCCGCGCTCCGGCTGCTGCTCTGGCCCCGTGCGGCCTCCGTTGAGTCGCCGCGCTCCGGCTGCTGCTCTGGCCCTGCGCGGCCGATGTTCGGATTCTTCCCTGGTCTGTATATTCCTCTCCTGTCTTTTTGCTTTGGCTTTTCTTTCTGTTTTCTGCTTTCCTCTGGTTTTTTTTGGGGTTTTTTTCGGGTCCCGTTTTTGGTGCTTTTTTTTTTGCGGTCTTTTTCTTCTTTTCTTTCTGTGCTTAAACTAAGTTAAACTAACCTTAAACTTAAACTAGACTAAACTAAACTGAACTAACTTAGCTAGAATTTATACCTCTTAAAACTTGAAATGTAACTTTTTTTCCCCACTTTAAACACTAAAAAACATTAAAACTCAGCAGCTCATCTTTCGTGCGACCTCCCCCTCTCTCTGTCTCTCTCTCTCCCCACCCCCCCAGTCTCTCTCTCTACCCCCCCCAGTCTCTCTCTCTACCCCCCCCAGTCTCTCTCTCTACCCCCCAGTCTCTCTCTCTACCCCCCAGTCTCTCTCTCTACCCCCGGTCTCTCTCTCTACCCCCCAGTCTCTCTCTCTACCCCCCCCAGTCTCTCTCTCTACCCCCCAGTCTCTCTCTCTACCCCCCAGTCTCTCTCTCTACCCCCCAGTCTCTCTCTCTACCCCCCAGTCTCTCTCTCTACCCCCCAGTCTCTCTCTCTACCCCCCAGTCTCTCTCTCTACCCCCCAGTCTCTCTCTCTACCCCCCAGTCTCTCTCTCTACCCCCCAGTCTCTCTCTCTACCCCCCCAGTCTCTCTCTCTACCCCCCCAGTCTCTCTCTCTACCCCCCCAGTCTCTCTCTCTACCCCCCAGTCTCTCTCTCTACCCCCCCAGTCTCTCTCTCTACCCCCCCAGTCTCTCTCTCTACCCCCCAGTCTCTCTCTCTACCCCCCCCCAGTCTCTCTCTCTACCCCCCCAGTCTCTCTCTCTACCCCCCCAGTCTCTCTCTCTACCCCCCCAGTCTCTCTCTCTCCCCACCCCCCCAGTCTCTCTCTCTACCCCCCCAGTCTCTCTCTCTACCCCCCCAGTCTCTCTCTCTACCCCCCAGTCTCTCTCTCTACCCCCCCAGTCTCTCTCTCTACCCCCCCAGTCTCTCTCTCTACCCCCCCAGTCTCTCTCTCTCTCTACCCCCCCAGTCTCTCTCTCTACCCCCCCAGCCTCTCTCCCCACCCCCCCAGCCTCTCTCCCCACCCCCCCAGTCTCTCTCTCTACCCCCCCAGTCTCTCTCTCCTACCCCCCCAGTCTCTCTCTCTACCCCCCCAGTCTCTCTCTCTACCCCCCCAGTCTCTCTCTCTACCCCCCAGTCTCTCTCTCTACCCCCCCAGTCTCTCTCTCTACCCCCCAGTCTCTCCCCACCCCCCAGTCTCTCTCTCTACCCCCCCAGTTCTCTCTCTACCCCCCCAGTCTCTCTCTCTACCCCCCCAGTCTCTCTCTCTACCCCCCCAATCTCTCTCTCTACCCCCCCAGTCTCTCTCTCTACCCCCCCAGTCTCTCTCTCTACCCCCCCAGTCTCTCTCCCACCCCCCAGTCTCTCTCTCTACCCCCCCAGTTCTCTCTCTACCCCCCAGTCTCTCTCTCTACCCCCAGTCTCTCTCCCACCCCCCCAGTCTCTCTCTCTACCCCCCCCAGTTTCTCTCTCTACCCCCCCAGTCTCTCTCTCTACCCCCCCAGTCTCTCTCTCTACCCCCCCAGTCTCTCTCTCTACCCCCCCAGTCTCTCTCTCTACCCCCCAGTCTCTCTCTCTACCCCCCCAGTCTCTCTCTCTCTACCCCCCCAGTCTCTCTCTCTACCCCCCCAGTCTCTCTCTCCCCCAGTCTCTCTCTCTACCCCCCCCAGTCTCTCTCTCTACCCCCCCAGTCTCTCTCTCTACCCCCCCAGTCTCTCTCTCTACCCCCCCAGTCTCTCTCTCTACCCCCCCAGTCTCTCTCTACCCCCCCAGTCTCTCTCTACCCCCCCAGTCTCTCTCTCTACCCCCCCAGTCTCTCTCTCTACCCCCCAGGTCTCTCTCTCTACCCCCCAGTCTCTCTCTCTACCCCCCAGTCTCTCTCTCTACCCCCCAGTCTCTCTCTCTACCCCCCCAGTCTCTCTCTCTACCCCCCCCAGTCTCTCTCTCTACCCCCCAGTCTCTCTCTCTACCCCCCAGTCTCTCTCTCTACCCCCCCAGTCTCTCTCTCTACCCCCCCAGTCTCTCTCTCTACCCCCCCAGTCTCTCTCTCTACCCCCCAGTCTCTCTCTCTACCCCCCCAGTCTCTCTCTCTACCCCCCCAGTCTCTCTCTCTACCCCCCCAGTCTCTCTCTCTACCCCCCCAGTCTCTCTCTCTACCCCCCCAGTCTCTCTCTCTACCCCCCCCAGTCTCTCTCTCTACCCCCCCAGTCTCTCTCTCTACCCCCCCAGTCTCTCTCTCTACCCCCCCAGTCTCTCTCTCTACCCCCCCAGTCTCTCTCTCTACCCCCCCAGTCTCTCTCTCTACCCCCCAGTCTCTCTCTCTACCCCCCAGTCTCTCTCTCTACCCCCCCAGTCTCTCTCTCTACCCCCCCAGTCTCTCTCTCTACCCCCCCAGTCTCTCTCTCTACCCCCCAGTCTCTCTCTCTACCCCCCCAGTCTCTCTCTCTACCCCCCAGTCTCTCTCTCTACCCCCCAAGTCTCTCTCTCTACCCCCCCAGTCTCTCTCTCTACCCCCCCAGTCTCTCTCTCTACCCCCCAGTCTCTCTCTCTATACAATACAATACAATACAAATCGCTTTATTGGCATGATAAGGTACATCTTATGTTGCCAAAGCATCAAAATACATTTATGGTTGAACACATAAACGCGGTTCCATTCATACAGTGTATAAACAGGTATATCCCTGAGTTTATAAATATATTTTCGCCTTGTTTATATATACTCTTGTCTTAGTTTACTGGTTGTCCCTCTGTTCATGGCAAGCTGTAACATAGTGTGCCGCCAGTGTTACACAGCTTCTCTCCTCCCCCAGTAGGAATGGGAGTTTTGGTTGTCAGTCAGATTTCTGAATTCAGGGCATATTTGTGAGAATTTTTGATAGAAATTCTCTCTGATGCCCTGATATTTTCCACAGGCTGTGAGGAAGTGCATCTCCGTCTCAACTACTCCCTGACTGCAGTGAGAGCATATCCTGTCTTCTCTTGGCAGCCTGGTCTGCCTGTGTCTGCCTTTTTCGATCGCTAGGCTATGTTCGCTAAGTCTGTACCTTGTCAAGGTTCTTCTCAGTTTGTTATCCTTTACCATGGTCAGGTAATCAGCTATGTTGTATTGTCTGTTTAGGGCCAAGTAGCAATTGAGTTTGCTTTGGGTTTTTGTTGTTTCTGCCCAATATGACAGATATTTTTCCTTTTGCTTAGCGACGATTGTGTTGGGTCGAATTCTTTGTGTTACCCTGTCACTGTCCTGGGGCTGGTTATTGTTAGTATTGTTATTAGTTACTTTATTGAGTCCCAGGACTAGTTGACTGAGGGTATTCTTCTTTATGGTCAGCTCTTGGCATTTCAGGGCATCGTAGTGATAGCATTGGGGGTTGCTCATTTGTAGGTGATTCCAAAATTTGGTGGCTCTTTTTTGGATAGTGATTATTAATGGGTATTGCCTAGTTCCGCCCTGCATGCGTTGTTTACTGTTTTCCTTTGAGTCCGGAGGATACTTTTACAGAATTCTGCATGTAGGATCTCAATTGGGTGTTTGTCCCATTTTGCAAAATCTTGTTGTGTTAGTGGTCCCCAGACCTCACTGCCATAGAGTGCAATTGGTTCAATTACTGATTTGAAAATTTTGAGCCAAATGCTAATTGGGATTTCTATTTGGATTGATTTTTTGATGGCATAGAAAGCCCTTCTTGCTTTCTCTTTCAGTTCATTCACAGCCAGTTTGAAGTTTCCCGTAGAACTGATTTTTAAGCCCAAGTATGTGTAGTGAGTGGTTTGTTCAATTTTGGTTGTTCCTACTGTGAAATTTATTGTGGGTCCATGTTGTTTGGATCTTTGCTGGAACACAAGGACTTTGGTTTTTTGGGGATTTATTGTCAGGGCCCAAGTCTGGCAGTACGACTCCAGCAGGTCCAGGTTCTGCTGTAGACCCTCCTTAGTTGGTGACAGCAGAACCAGGTCGTCGGCATAGAGGAGGAATTTAACCTTGGATTCATATAGGGTGAGGCCGGGTGCTGTAGATTGTTCAAGTAGTTTTGCCAATCCATTAATGTAAATATTAAAGAGTGTCGGTGAGATTGGCGAGCCCTGCGTCACCCCCCGCCCCTGTGGGAAGTATTTTGTTTGTTTGTCTCCAATTTTAACTGCACATTTATTGTTTGTATACATTGATTTAATTACATCATATGTTTTACCTCCTACCCCGCTTTCGATAAGTTTCAGGAATAAACCGTCATGCCAGATGGAGTCGAAAGCCTTCTGGAAATCTACAAAGCATGCGTAGATTTTGCTTTTGTTATGGTGAACGTGTTTGTCAATTAGGGTCTGTAGGGTGAAGATATGATCGGATGTTCTATAGTTTGGCAGGAATCCAATTTGGCTTTTACTCAAGACATTGTGCTCTTCAAGGAAGTTTATAAGTCTTTTGTTTATGATGCTACAGAATGCCTTCCCCAGGTTACTGTTTACACAGATGCCTCGATAGTTGTTTGGGTCGATTTTGTCCCCACTTTTGTATATGGGTGTTATGAGTCCTTTGTTCCAGATGTCAGGGAAATAACCGACACTCAGAACCAAGTTGAAGAGTTTTAGGATAGCCAGTTTCAGTTTGTCGTCTGCGTGTTTAATCATCTCGTTTAGTATGCCGTCTGTCCCGCAAGCTTTTCCTGGTCGCAGGTCCTTGAGTTTTTCAAGAAGTTCTTTTTCTGTTATTATGGCGTCTAGCGGGTTTTGGTTATCTTTTATGGCCATTTCAAGCTTTTCAAGTTTTTTGCGTATTTGGTGTTGCTCTGGTCCTAGTGTGTTTTTCTGGTATAATTTTTCAAAGTGGTTTACCCATGTGTCCCCATTTTGAATGGACAAATCGTCGTGTTGTTTTTTGTGTAGTGTTTTCAAGTTGTCCCAGAAACAATTCGACTCAATGGATTCCTCCATGGAGCTGAGTGTATTCTTAATAAATTGCTCTTTTTTGGTCCTGAGTGTGTTTCTGTATTGTGTTAGCGTCTGACAATAAGTAAGGCGTAATTCCTCGTTTTCTGGATGTCTGTGTTTTTGGTTTGATAGTTTTCTAAGTTTTTTCCTCATGTTATGGCAATCATGGTCAAACCATTTTTCATAGTTTTTTGTTTTGGGTTTGTTCTTGCGAGCTTTCAAGTTTGCATTTGTTGCCAAATTATCAAAAATATTGTTTAGTTTACTAACTGCCCGGTTTACGCCTTCTTTATTGTGAGTGTATATGTTATCCAGAAAGGTGTCTAAGAGAGCTTGAGTTGATGCATTGCTAATTGTTTTCTGGTATTTTTCGTGTCGTTTTTGGCCCATCTGTACGATTTTTTGGTGTTGTACAGTTTACTGGGTTGTGTTTCTATGTTGTTTGTTTCTGTCTTTTTGAGAAACATAGTAATTTGACTGTGATCTGACAGTGTTGTTTGTGGTTTGACTGTGAATGCTCTGAAGAGGATGGGTCCAAGTCTGTAATCATATAGTCTACTGTGCTGCAGCCAAGAGGTGAGCAGTAGGTCGATCTTCCTAGGAGGTCTCCTATGAACCTACCATTGACAATGTACAGACCCAGGTTTCGACAGAGCTGTAGTAGCTGTTTACGTTGGTATTTGACTGCTTGTCGCAGTTATGCCTGTATGGAAGGGAAGGGATGTCAAAGTGGTTATTCCCGAATACGTAATTGTTTCCCTGATTATTGGTGAAGTCTGGTTCTTCGCCCGTTCTTGAATTGAGGTCCCCACAGATCAACACGTTCCCCTGGGCCTGGTATTGGATAATTTCCCCCTCCATGTTGGAGAAGGTGTCCTCTTTGTAGTACGGGGAATCGATTGGAGGGATATAAAGTGCGCAAATGTAAACATCTTGGGTGTTTGAGATAATCTCCCTCTCAAGTTTGAGCCACATATGGTTTTCGCCCTTTTTATAAATTTGATGTAATTCTTAAGTTCTGTTTTAAACCAGATCAGTATGCCTCCGGAGTCTCTGCCTTGGGTTACACTTGGTAATTTATTGGAGGGGACCACTAGCTCAGTGTACCCTTGGGGACAGCCGGTGTGTCCTTTTCCTTTATACCAAGTTTCCTGTAAAATGATAATATCTAGATCTTTAGTTTCCTCTATGAACTCTGGGGTCCTACTCTTCACTTCTCGCAGTGAAGAGCGTAGACCTTGGATATTCCAGGTCGAAATATATAAGGATTTCATGTTAAGTTTTATCTTTTTCTATGATAGGTTAAAGAGTGGTACGTGTTTGTCGTGTCTAAGTGTGGGGAAAAAAAAATCACCCCAGTTGTCTACAAAAGTTAATACAATTTGGTTACAGTTCTTTCTATTAATTAGTCCTTGATCCATAAGGCGGAAGTAGATGCTGCTGCACATCTGCTTATTGTCTCTTAATTCTCTACCCCCCCAGTCTCTCTCTCTACCCCCCCCAGTCTCTCTCTCTACCCCCCCAGTCTCTCTCTCTATCCCCCCAGTCTCTCTCTCTACCCCCAGTCTCTCTACCCCCCCAGTCTCTCTCTCTACCCCCCCAGTCTCTCTCTCTACCCCCCCAGTCTCTCTCTCTACCCCCCCAGTCTCTCTCTCTACCCCCCCAGTCTCTCTCTCTACCCCCCAGTCTCTCTCTCTACCCCCCAGTCTCTCTCTCTACCCCCCAGTCTCTCTCTCTACCCCCCAGTCTCTCTCTCTACCCCCCAGTCTCTCTCTCTACCCCCCAGTCTCTCTCTCTACCCCCCAGTCTCTCTCTCTACCCCCAGTCTCTCTCTCTACCCCCAGTCTCTCTCTCTACCCCCCAGTCTCTCTCTCTACCCCCAGTCTCTCTCTCTACCCCCCAGTCTCTCTCTCTACCCCCCAGTCTCTCTCTCTACCCCCCAGTCTCTCTCTCTACCCCCCCAGTCTCTCTCTCTACCCCCCCAGTCTCTCTCTCTACCCCCCCAGTCTCTCTCTCTACCCCCCAGTCTCTCTCTCTACCCCCAGTCTCTCTCTCTACCCCCCAGTCTCTCTCTCTACCCCCCAGTCTCTCTCTCTACCCCCCAGTCTCTCTCTCTACCCCCCCAGTCTCTCTCTCTACCCCCCAGTCTCTCTCTCTACCCCCCCAGTCTCTCTCTCTACCCCCCCAGTCTCTCTCTCTACCCCCCCAGTCTCTCTCTCTACCCCCCAGTCTCTCTCTCTACCCCCCAGTCTCTCTCTCTACCCCCCCAGTCTCTCTCTCTACCCCCCCAGTCTCTCTCTCTACCCCCCCAGTCTCTCTCTCTCTACCCCCCCAGTCTCTCTCTCTACCCCCCCGTCTCTCTCTCTACCCCCCCGTCTCTCTCTCTACCCCCCCGTCTCTCTCTCTACCCCCCAGTCTCTCTCTCTACCCCCCCAGTCTCTCTCTCTACCCCCCAGTCTCTCTCTCTACCCCCCAGTCTCTCTCTCTACCCCCCCAGTCTCTCTCTCTACCCCCCCAGTCTCTCTCTCTACCCCCCCAGTCTCTCTCTCTACCCCCCAGTCTCTCTCTCTACCCCCCAGTCCTCTCTCTCTACCCCCCCAGTCTCTCTCTCTACCCCCCCAGTCTCTCTCTCTACCCCCCCAGTCTCTCTCTCTACCCCCCAGTCTCTCTCTCTACCCCCCAGTCTCTCTCTCTACCCCCCAGTCTCTCTCTCTACCCCCCAGTCTCTCTCTCTACCCCCCCAGTCTCTCTCTCTACCCCCCCAGTCTCTCTCTCTACCCCCCCCAGTCTCTCTCTCTACCCCCCAGTCTCTCTCTCTACCCCCCCAGTCTCTCTCTCTACCCCCCCAGTCTCTCTCTCTACCCCCCAGTCTCTCTCTACCCCCCAGTCTCTCTCTCTACCCCCCAGTCTCTCTCTCTACCCCCCAGTCTCTCTCTCTACCCCCCAGTCTCTCTCTCTACCCCCCCAGTCTCTCTCTCTACCCCCCAGTCTCTCTCTCTACCCCCCAGTCTCTCTCTCTACCCCCCAGTCTCTCTCTCTACCCCCCCAGTCTCTCTCTCTACCCCCCCAGTCTCTCTCTCTACCCCCCAGTCTCTCTCTCTACCCCCCCAGTCTCTCTCTCTACCCCCCAGTCTCTCTCTCTACCCCCCCAGTCTCTCTCTCTACCCCCCAGTCTCTCTCTCTACCCCCCAGTCTCTCTCTCTACCCCCCCAGTCTCTCTCTCTACCCCCCAGTCTCTCTCTCTACCCCCCCAGTCTCTCTCTCTACCCCCCCAGTCTCTCTCTCTACCCCCCCAGTCTCTCTCTCTACCCCCCCAGTGTCTCTCTCTCTACCCCCCCAATCTCTCTCTCTACCCCCCCAGTCTCTC
>NC_140996.1:109935992-110038929 GCF_052327205.1 Somniosus microcephalus
TATTTACGTTTCAGCGAGACAAAAATTGCGCCCGTGGTATCCAAAAAACTTTCAACATTCCGCTCATTATCTGCTCATTAGAATCGACTGACGTCGAGGTCGACCAACCCGACGGTCAACCAATCGCTGCGTGGCGGGGGCGGGTTCCTGGCGTGTGCGGGCGGGCCCTCCTACAGTTGAGTGACGGGACGATTGACCAATCCTACGCTTCGGTGACCTGACGGTCCACCAATTGGTGCGTGTGTGGGCGGGCCTTATCGTTCTGAACCGAGCTGAGTCGCCGCCATCTTGATTCCAAACTTTTTATTTCTTTTTCCCGCTTTCTGCGTGTTTCTTTTCAAATCTACATTTCCTGCCAAAAAAAAGTTGCTTTTAAACACAAATTGTTTTTAAGAAAAGTTAATTAATTTGTAAATCTTTTCTCTAACATCTAGAGTTTTCGTACCTTTAACCGTTTTTCCAGGCCTGCAAGCCTGGGCCTCTGTTGCCCAGCCACGCCCGAGCTAGGCACCTCCCGTCGCGCTGAAAAAGCGGCTCGCGATCGCCGCCATCTTTGTGAAGGCTGGAGGGGGGCAGGCCTGAGCCGAGCATCGCCACCACCTCCGTCTTAGTAAAGGCGGGTGGGCAGGAGTCAGTGCGCGCGACTTGAGTCCGGCCGGGACTCACGTGGTACGTTGCGCGGCGGCGTCTCTCTCTCAGCTCTTGAAGGCACCTCGGGTGGGGGGCGGGGCTCGGGAGATCGGGCCTCGCGAGATCGGGGGGGAGGGGGGCGAGCCTCGGGAGATCGGGGGGGGAGGGCGGGGATCGGGAGATCGGGCCTCCAGAGATCGGCGCTCGGGAGATCGGGGGGCGGGACGCGGGGCTCGGGAGATCGGGCCTCGTGAGATCGGGCCTCGGGAGGGCGGGGCTCGAGACATCGGGGGGCGGGGCTCGGGAACTCCCCCCCACCCCCCCTCTCCCCCTCCTCCCCCCCTCTCCCCTCCCCTCCCCTCCCCCTCTCCCTCCCCTCCCCCTCTCCTCCCCCTCCCTTCTCCCCCTTCCCCCTCCCCCTCCCCTTCCCCTTCCTCCCTGCCCTCCCCTCCTCTCCCCCTCCCCTACTCTCCCCCTCCCCCTCCCCCTCACCCCTCCCCTCCTCCCCTCCCCCCCTCCCCTTCCATTCCCCCCCTGTTCCCCCCCTCCCCTTCCCCCCACTTCCCCCCTTCCCTTCCCCCCTCTTGCCCCCCTCCCCCCTCCTCCCTTCCCCTCCACTTCCCCCAGTCGCTCTCTCTCTTCCCCCCAGTCGCTCGCTCTCTTCCCCCCAGTCGCTCTCTCTCTTCCCCCCAGTTGCTCTCTCTCTCTCTCTTCCAACAACAACATGCCCTCAACAGACCCTCAGCACCGCCGGGCACTTCAGCTTCGAAATATATATAATTGCTCTTCTGTCTGCCTGTCTGTCCTTCCGTCTGTCTGTCCTCTATACACTCAAAAGTTATAGAGGGTACCAACACGTGTGTTACATCAAAAGAAAGCGTACGATTCCGGAATGGTCATAAGCATATGTACTTTTTGCTCAGACAAAAATTGTGCCGACTGTATCCAAAAAATGTTCAAAATTCCGCTCATTATCCGCTCATTAGGATTGAGTGACATCAAGGTTGACCAATCATACCGTCGACCAATCGCTGCGTCACGGGGGCGGGTTCCTTGCGCGTGCGGGCAGGCCATCCTAGAGTTGACTGACATGACGATTGACCAATCATACACTTCAGTGACCTGACGGTTGACCAATCGATGCGTGTGTGGGCGGGCCTAATTATTCTGAACTGAAATGAATGGCCACCATCTTGATTCCAAACTCTTCATTTCTTTTTCCCGCTTTCTGCGTGTTTCTTTTCAAATCTGCATTTCCAGCAAAAAAAAATTGCTTTTAAAAAAGTTAATTGATTTGTAAATATTTTCTCTAACCTGATTCATTTTCCTACCTTTACCCGTTTTTGCAGGCCTCGAAGCCTGGGTCTCTCCTCTGCAGCCATGCCCGAGCTAGGCACCTCCCGTCCCGGTCAACAAGCGGCCCGCGATCGCCGCCATCTTTGTGAAGGCTGGAGGGGCGGGCCTGATCCGAGAGTCGCCACCGCCGCCATCTTAGTTAAGGCGGGCGGGGCAGGAGAGCGGGGCTCGGGAGGGCGGGAATGGGGGGGAAGGGTTACACCAACAACCGGGCCCGGCCCTCTCTCACAGCCTCAAGCCGGGGGGCGGGGCTCGGTAGGGCGGGAAGGGTTACCCCGGCAACCGGGCCCAGCCCTCACAGCCTCAAGTCGGCTCACGCCCGTTCCCGGGGCTTGGTTCCAGCCGCAATCGGCGGTCTTGAAGCGGGCCGGGGCTCGGGAGGGACGGAGGGTGGGGCTCGGGAGGGGGTGAAGGGTTACCCTGGCAACTGGGCCCGGCCGTCTCTCACAGCCTCAAGCCGGCTCGCGCCCGTTCCCGGGGCTTGGCTCCATTTACGGCCGCGGGCCACTCGCCCTCTCTCTCTCCTTTCCTCTGCCTCTCTCTCCTCTCCCCCCTCCACTATCCCCCCTCCCCTCTACCCCCTCCCTCTCCCCCTCGCCCCCCCCTTTCCCCCTCCCCTCACCCTCTTTCTCTCCCCCCGCCCCTCACCCTCTCTCTCTCCCCCCTCCCTTCCTCCCCCTCTCTCTGACCCCTCCCTCCCCCTCTCTCTGCCCCCTCCCTCCCTCTCCCTCTCTCTGCCCCCTCCCTCCCTCCCCCTCTCTCTGCCGACCCCCCCCTCCCCCTGCCCCATCCCTCCCTCCCGCTGCCCCCTCGCTCCCTCCCCCTCTCTCTGCCCCCTCCCTCCCCCTCTCTCTGCCTCCTCCCTCCCCCTCGCTGCCCACTCTCTCCCCCTCCCTCCCCCTACCACTCCCTCCCCCTCCCCCTCCCCCTCACTCCCCCTACCCCTCCTCCCCCGCCCTCCACCTCCTCTCCTCCCTCCTCCCTCCCCTCCCCCTCCCTCCATCCCCCCCTCCCCCCTCCCTCCCCTCCTTCCATTCCCCTCCCCCTCCCTCCCTACCCTCCCCTACCTCCTCCTGCCTCCCTCCACTCCCTCCCCCTCCCTCTCTCTCCCCCCTCTCTCTCTCTCCCCCTCTCTCTCCCTCCCCCTCTCTCCCTCCCCCAGTCTCTCTCTCTTCCCCCATTCTCTCTCTCTCCCCCAGCCTCTCTCTCTCTCTCTCCCCCCCAGTCTCTCTCTCTCTCTCTTCTCCCCAGTCTCTCTCTCTATCTCCCCCAGTCCCTCCCTCTGTTTCCTCCCCCTTCTCTCTCTCTCTCCTCCCCCAGTCTCTCTCTCTCTCTCCTCCCCAGTCTCTCTCTCTCTCCTCCCCAGTCTCTCTCTCTTCTCCCCAGTCTCTCTCTCTCTCTCCCCGTCTCTCTCTCTCTCTCTCTCCCCCGTCTCTCTCTCTCTCTCCCCAGTCTCTCTCTCTCTCCCCCCAGTCTCTCTCTATCTCTCTCTCTCCTCCCAGTCTCTCTCTCTCTCCCCCAGTCTCTCTCTCTCCCCCCAGTCTCTCTCTCTCTCCCCCAGTCTCTCTCTCTCCCCCCAGTCTCTCTCTTTCTCTCCCCCAGTCTCTCTCTCTCTCTTTCTCTCCCCCAGTCTCTCTCTCTTCTCCCCCCGTCGCTTTCTCTCTTCCCCAGTCGCTCTCTCTCTTCCCCCAGTCGCTCTCTCTCTTCCCCGTCACTCTCTCTCTTCCCCCCAGTCGCTCTCCCTCTTCCCCCAGTCACTCTCTCTCTTCCCCCCAGTCGCTCTCTCTCTTCCCCCCAGTCACTCTCTCTCTTCCCCCCAGCCGCTCTCTTGCTCTCTTTCAACAACAACATGTCGTCAAAAATCCCTCTGCACCGCCGGGCACTTCAGCTAGTCTATATATATATAATTGCTCTTCTGTCTGTCTGTCTGTCTGTCTTCTATACATTCGAAAGTTATAGAGCGTACGTACATGCGTGTTACATCAAAAGAAAGCTAACGATTCCGGACCGGTCATAAGTGTATTTACTTTTCCGTCAGACAAAAATTGTGCCCACGGTATCCAAAAAACATTCAAAATTCTGCTCATTATCCGCTCATTAGCATTGAGTGACTATGATGTCGAAGAGCTGCTATGATGTCAGAGCACTTTTTGTGCTGTCTTAAAGAAATCAATGCTTTCACTGTGCCCAGCCTACTCAGCTGGGGTGACTCAGGCCGGGCCTCTTCCTCTCTTCTCTATCTCCTTCCCTCACTCTCTCCTTCTCTCTCTCACTCTCCTTCCCTCTCTCTGTCTCTCTCTCCTTCCCTCTCTCACCCTCTCCTTCCCTCTCTATCTCTCTCTCCTACCCTCTCTCTCTCTGTCTCTCTCTCCTTCCCTCTCCAAACGGGGCGATACTGAATTTCTAGCCCTCTCCCTCTCTCTCCCCCCAATCTCTCTCTCTCTCCCCGTCTCTTTATCTCTCTCTCTGTCTCCCAGTCTCTCTCTCTCTGTCTCCCAGTCTCTCTATTCAATTCAATTCAATTCAAATCACTTGATTGGCAAGACAAGGTACATCTTATGTTGCCAAAGCATCGAAAAACATTTATGGTTGAACACATAAACGCAGATCTATCCATACAGTGTATAAACAGATATATCTCTGAGTGTATAATTATACATTCATATAATTTGTATATACTCTTTTTTTAGATTTAATGGTTGTCCCTCTGTCTATGGCAAGCTGTAACATAGTGTACTGCTAAGGTTACACAATTTCTCTGTTCCCCTAGTAAGTATGGGAGTTTTTGGTCGTCATTCAAATTTCTGAATTCCGGGCATATTTTTGTGAATTTTGGGTAGAAATTCTCCCTGATGCCCTGATATTTTCCACAAGCTGTGAGGAAGTGCATCTCTGTCTCCACCACTCCCTGACTGCAGTGAGAGCATATCCTGTCCTCTCTTGGCAGCTGGGTCTGCCTGTGTCTACCTTTTTCGATAGCCAGGCTATGTTCACTAACTCTGTACATTGTCATGGTTTTTCTCAGTTTGCTATTCTTTACCATGGTCAGGTATTCAGCTATGTTGTATTGTCTGTTTAGGGCCAAGTAGCAATTGAGTTTGTTTTGGGTTTTTGTTGTTTCTGCCCAATATGACAGATATTTTTCCTTTTGCTTCGTGACAATTGTGTTGGGTCGAGTTCTCTGTGCTACGATGTCACTGTCCTGGGGCTGGTTATTGTTAGTAATGTTAGTAGTTACTTCACTGAGTCCCAGGACTAGTTGACTGAGGGTATTCTTCTTTATGGTCCTCTCTTGGCATTTCAGGGCTTCGTAATGATAGCAGTGGGGGTTGCTCATTTTTAGGTGTTTCCAAAATTTGGTGGCTCTTTTTTGGATAGTAATTGTTAATGGATATTGGCCTAGTTCTGCCCTGCATGCATTGTTTACAGTTTTCCTTTGGGTCCGGAGGATACTTTTACAGAATTCTGCATGTAGGATCGCAATTGGGTGTTTGTCCCATTTTGCGAATTCTTGTTGTGTTAGCGGACCCCACACCTCACTGCCATAGAGTGCAATTGGTTCAATTACTGATTAAAAAATTTTGAGCCAAATGCTAATTGGAATTTCTATTTGGATTGATTTTTTAATGGCATAGAAAGCCCTTCTTGCTTCCTCTTTCAGTTCATTCACAGCCAGATGAAAATTTCCTGTAGAACTGATTTTTAAGCCCAAGTATGTGTAGTTAATGGTTTGTTCAATTGTAGTTGTTCATAGTGTAAAATTTATTCTGGGTCCCTGATGTCTGGATCTTTGCTGGAACACAAGGACTTTGGTTTTTTGGGGGTTTATTGTCAGGGCCCAGGTCTGACAGAACGACTCTAGTACATCCAAGTTCTGCTGTAGACCCTCCTTAGTTGGTGACAGCAGAACCAGGTCATCTGCATAGAGGAGGAATTTAACCTTGGATTCATATAGGGTGAGGCTGGGTGCTGTAGATTGTTCAAGTAGTTTTGCCAATTCATTTATGTAAATATTAAAGAGTGTCAGTGAGATGGGCGAGCCCTAATTCACACCATGCCCCTGTGGGAAGTATTTTGTTTGTTTGTCTCCAATTTTAACTGCACATTTATTGTTCGTATACATTGATTTAATTACATCATATGTTTCTCCCCCTACACCACTTTCAATAAGTTTCAAGAATAGACCGTCATGCCAGATGGAATCGAAAGCCTTCTGGAAATCTATAAAGCAGGCGAAAATTTTGCTTTTGTTTTGATGAACATGTTTGTCAATTAGGGTCTGCAGGGTGAAGATATGATCTGGGCCTAGAAATTCAGTGCCCTTAGCACCGATTTTGCGGCGCTAGAGGGCCTAGCGCTGCAATTGGCGCCGGTTCCTAAATTGCCTGGGGCCCTTCCGCGGCAGTAGACCGGTAGCGCTGCGCCGGCACCGATGACGTCATCGGTGTGCGCAGCGTCCCGGTTGCTGTGGTAACCTGGCCCCAAGCCGAAATTCAGTTGCGCCCGCCTCGCCCGTGGCAGGCGCAACTAAGACTCTGGCAACAGAGTCTTCCCCCAGTGTGCGCCGGCGCATAAAGGTGGAGCGGCGGCCAGCCGCGTTCCCGGCGGCCGCCTGCCTGCACCTCCCTTCCCGGACTCCTGCATTCCCCCCCCGCGGCCCTGATCAGTGTCTGATGCGAGCCCGGCACTTCCCCGAGGTGCCGGGCTCAGATGTCGGGTCAATCCGCCGGACAGTTGTCGGCTACAGGCAGCTCCTCCTTAACAGGAGGAGGAGGCCTGCAGTTCCCCCGCTTGCCGCACCGCATCGGGTGCCGCAGCGGGGGATTAGCGCCGGGAAACCCAAGTTCACGCCCGTTTTGAGGCGCTAAAGGAGGGTTTTAGCGCCCGCCGCCGTCTGGGCCCGGCGCACCCGAATTTTTCGTCGGGCGCTGACGCATTACCGCTGGCGCAAACTTTCTGGTGCTACAGCCCTGGCAAGACCAGAACCCAATTTCTAGGCCCTGATGTTCTATCGTTTGGTAGGAATCCAATTTGGCTTTTATTCAAGACATTGTGCTCCTCAAGGAAGTTTATAAGTCTTTTGTTTATGATACTACAGAAAACCTTCCCCAGGTTACTGTTTACACAGATGCCTTGATAGTTATTTGGGTCAACTTTGTCTCCACTTTTGTATATGGGCATTATGAGTCCTTTGTTCCAGGTATCAGGGAAGTAACCGACACTCAGAACCAAGTTGAAGAATTTCAGGATAGCCAATTTCATTTTATCATCCGTGTGTTTAATCATCTTGCTTAGGATGCCGTCTGCACCGCAAGCTTTTCCTGGTCGCAGGTCCTTGAGTCTATCAAATAGCTCTTTATCAGATATTATGGGGTTTATCGGGTTTTGGTTATCTTTTATGGCAAATTCGAGCTTTTCCAGTTTTTTGCATATTTGGTATTGCTCTGGGCTTAGTGTGTTTTTCTGGTATAATATTTCAAAATGGTTTTCCCAAGTGTCTCCATTTTGAATGGCCAATTTGTCATGTTGTTTTTTGTGTAATGTATTCCAGTTGTCCCAGAAACAATTGGAATCAATGGATTCCTCAATGGAGCTGAGTGTATTCTTAATATACTGCTCTTTCTTGGTTCTGAGTGTGTTTTTGTATTGTTTGTGCCTGACAATAAGTAAGGCGTAATTCCTCATTTTCTGGTTGTCTGTGTTTTTGGTTTGATATTTTTCTGAGTTTTTTCCTCATGTTCTGGCAATCGGAGTCAAACCATTTTTCGTAGTTTTTGTTTTGGTTTTATTCTTGCGAACTTTCAAGTTTGACATTGATGCCAAATTATCAAAAATATTATTTAGGTTATTCACTGCCCGGTTTAAGCCTTCTCTATCTCTTCCCCCCCCCCAGTCTCTCTCTCTCTCACTCTCCCCCAGTTTCTCTCTCTCTCTCGCCCAGTTTCTCTCTCTCTCCCCGTCTCTCTCTCTCTACCCCCTCAATCTCTCTCTCTCTCTCCCCCAGTCTCTCTCTCTCGCCCGTCTCTCTCTCCCAGTCTCTCTCTCTCTCTCCCTCTCTCCCCCAGTCTCTCTCCTCTCTCTCCCCCAGTCACTCTCTCTCTCTCCCCAGTCTCTCTCCTCTCTCTCCCCAGTCTCTCTCCTATATCTCCCCCCAGTCTCTCTACTCTCTCTCTCCCGTCGCTCTCTCTATCCCCCAGTCTCTCTCTCTCCCCCTGAGTCGCTCTCTCTCTCCCCCCTCAGTCTCTCTCTCTCTATCTCCCCAGTCTCTCTCTCTCTCTCTCCCCATCACTCTCTCAATTCAATTCAATTCAAATTCAAATCACTTTATTGGCATGACAAGTTACATCTTATGTTGCCAAAGCATCGGAAAACATTCATGTTTGTTCACAAAATTACAGATCTATCCATACAGTGTATAAACAGATATATCCCTGAGTGTATAAATATACTTCCATATAATTTATATATACTCTTATCTTATCTTTAGTGGTTGTCCCTCTGTTTATGGCAAGCTGTAACATAGTGTGCCGCTAGTGTTATGCAAATTCTCTCTTCCCCTAGTAGGTGTTAAGTATGTGTATTGTATTGAACAATTAACACAAAGACTTAAACGTATAACTCAAACAGGTCTTTACTGGTTGGAGGTAGGGACTACACGTAGGTCTTTACTTCATGCCCACAGGCGGGAACTGAGGGGAGATCAGTACCCACAGTACTATTTATACCCCTATGACCAGGAGTGGTACTGCGTATCACTACGCCCTACAAGTAGTGCAGTCCTGTCCATAGGTTTAAAGTAGCACACATATTACATACACAACATTCCTCCCTTCTTAGCTTTACAGTCATCTCCCTATTTAACATAACGTAATAACATATATAACTTCAGGTTTACATAACAGAATAACATAGATACATAGATAACTTCATGTCAAAACAGATCACAGATTCAGTCTCTGCGGAAAACAGTTCACAGATTCAATCTCTGCGGAAAATAGTTCACAGATTCAGTCTCTGTGGTGTAGTCGGTTCACGTTGCTGGAGTGACTCATTCAATCGTCCTTCCATGGATTTAACAGCTTGAACTTCCGAACTGATTTGGCTCCGTTCGGAGGGACCACGTGTGTGATCTGGTAGGGGTGATAATGGTTCAGATGGTTATCATCTTCTGCTTCGTCTTTTCCTTTTCTGCTTCTTAGAGACTCTCTGGGCTCCCCTGTCAGCTGCCAGCTGTAGCGCCACCATCTCCCTATGTTCCTTAGACTTTAAGTGATTCATCCTGATTTCTGCACTTTGGGAGTTTTCATCACAAGCTGGGCAGACCAGGTCACTATAATATTCAGTGTCACTCAATAGGTCATGGTAATATTCGGTGTCGTCCTGATCTAGGCCAGCGAGAGGGTCTTCTATTTCCTCCATACCCAGCTGGGCGTTAGCCAGCTTTTGTTCCAAGTCCAGACATCTTTCCTGAAGAGACTTCTTCATGCGTACCTCTTCATCCAGCTTTTTCTGGGCTTTCAGCAAGTTGTTTACTAATGACCTCATTTGAGATTTTACTACTTCAACTTCTTTTGGAGACTGATTGATCGGACTATTCAATCCCTCTACCGGAGCAGCTGTTTCAGCGGTCTGTTGTTCTACGTTGACATGAGTCAGCGTACTTTTGGCATCCAAGGGCTGCTCTGTTGCAGTCATCTCAGTCTGTGTTGCCATCTCAGCTCTTCCAATAACCTTTGAGAGCTCCGAACCCCTTTCATTTGAATATTGAAGTTTGTGTTCAAGTTTTTCCCATTTCAGAGTCCTGTCCTTCAGCATATGCAGGAGTTGGCTGACCGTTAACTCCTCTGACATCAGACGTTTTGTGTGCTGCTGCTCCATTTGCTCCAGCAGCTGCTTCTGTTGTCTTTCCAGATGTTCCCACTCTATATCAAAGAACTCTTTCGTCGCATTCATCTCTTGCTCAAAACGGCGAATCATTTGTTCTAATTGCTGTTGCAGTTTGAAATGGAGTTGAGTTCGAGCCCGGTGTCCCTCAGAAATGTGCATGTCAGTAGACTGGACAGACTCAGAATTCTCTATCTCAGTGGAATTCTGTGCTGAAACTTTGTCTTTTGCACACGGGTTGGTCTTACCATCATCAGTTCCAGAGTCTGGGTTGATTATGTTCACCGAGTTCTCACTCGTTATTGTTTGTAGGAAATGCCAGTCGATATTCATTTTTCTAATCCACTCCCGTCCTCGTAGTGGAGGACCTCCTTCAGATAGCACATATAAGTCCATTATTTGACTTTCTTCGCCCTTGTGGACCGCTGTGACCTCAATTTTCCCGATGGGGTACACTCTTTGCCCCGTGTATGTTTTCAATATGAGCTCCGTATCCTGTAGGGGAATATGTTGGAATAACCTTCCATAATCTTTCTTATTTATGACCGTCAATGCCGATCCAGTGTCCAATTCCAGTTTTACTTGGACTCCTTCTATCTGAAGAGTGACCCAAATTGTCTGGAGGTCTGCACCCTTACCAACGTTGAGTACCCTTAAGCTAGCCAGTTCAATACTGCTTAAGCCAGCCAGTTCATTACTGCTAGCGTCTGAATCGGACTCCTGTTCGGCCACCTTGTGTACTTTTGCGTATTTTCCTTGCGGTGACTTCTTGTTGCTGGTCTTCTTCCCTGACCTGCATACTCTAGCTATGTGTCCAAGCCTACCACAAGTTCTACATTCTTGGTTTTTAAATTCTGATCATGCGTTGTCTTTCCACAACGATAACATTTGCCAGAACTCACACCCAATTTGTGTGCACTGAGTTCCGGTGACCGTAGCTGCATTACTGCCGTGCCTCTCGCTGCGGCTTCGTGTGCTGCTGCCATAGTGACCGCCTTCTCAAGCGTCAGCTCATTCTCCTCGAGCAGTCGCTTTTGTGTATCCTGTTTAAATAACCCACACACAAATTTGTCTCGTAGTGCATCTGTCAGTCCCGTTCCAAACTGGCAATATTTCGCTAATTTACGCAATTCCAGCAAATATTCAGCATTGCTTTCATGCTGTAGCTGCCTTCTGTCATAAAATTTAAATCGTTCCGCTAGCATCAGCGGCGTGGGGTTTAGATGATCTTTCAGGACAGTAACAATCTCATCGAACGTCTTATCCGTCGGTTCATCTGGTGATAACAGGTGTTTCAATTGTCCGTATGTCTTCGCACCCATTAAATTTAATAATGTTAGAGCTTTATCTTGGTCACGAATTTTATTGGCCTTACAATAATTTTTTACTCTTTCAACATATATGGCCCAATCTTCGAGGTCACTATCAAAGGTGCTAATATTCCCGTGTTTAGGCATTGTAGATTTGCAATTTCTCAGATTTTATTTTCTTTACTTGTTATCAAAGATGGCAGCTTCCCGCTCTTGCCGTCGTCCTCCGCTCACAAAATGGCGGTTTTCCCGCGCTTGGCGGTATTCACCCGTCCCCCGACGCCGTCTCCCTTCAGCCCCCGAGTGCGGCCCTTATCTTCGCCGCGATCGCCCGAGTGCGGCCCTTATCAGCGGATGCGATCGTTGGATCGCGAAGTGGCTCCCGACCGAAGCGGCTCTCGGCCCTTATCTTCTGTGCGATCGATAGCCCGCGCTGTGCACCGCGGCTCTCGCACCTTGAGCTTCTGCAGCCGCCGCGCCTATCAGTCCGAGTGCGGCCCTTATCTTTGGTCCCGATCGCTGGCCCGCGCTGCGCCTCGTACTTGAAAGCGGCCCGGCCTTATCTCCGATCGCGATCGATGGCCCTTATCTCCTCCGACTTCCCCAGCCCTGTCTTTGCAGCCAACGCTGCACGGCTTACCCCACCACCTAGGTTGAACAAGGAAACTGCAGAAAGACTTCTGTCAGTCGCTGGAAGCTGTCAGGATGGCTGCTGCACTCCAGTGCTCAGTCGCTGATGGAGGCTTCAGAGTCCTAAAGCCTGTCGCTTCTAGTGGGGTGGTGAGGTTTGAAACCTCACTTCAAATGCCGCAGGGTAAGAACCTGACTCGTCGCCAGTGTTAAGTATGTGTATTGTATTGAACAATTAACACAAAGACTTAAACGTATAACTCAAACAGGTCTTTACTGGTTGGAGGTAGGGACTACACGTAGGTCTTTACTTCATGACCACAGGCGGGAACTGAGGGGAGATCAGTACCCACAGTACTATTTATACCCCTATGGCCAGGAGTGGTACTGCGTATCACTACGCCCTACAAGTAGTGCAGTCCTGTCCATAGGTTTAAAGTAGCACACATATTACATACACAACAGTAGGTATGGGAGTTTTTGGTCGTCATTCAATTTTCTGAATTCCGGGCATATTTTTGTAAATTTTGGGTAGAAATTCTCGCTTATGCCCTGATATTTTCTACAAGCTGTGAGGAAGTGCATCTCTGTCTCCACCATTCCCTGACTGCAGTGAGAGCATATCCTGTCCTCTTTTGGTAGCCGGGTCTGCCTGTGTCTACCTTTTTCGATCGCCAGGCTATGTTCATTAAGTCTGTACACTGTCAAGGTTTTTCTCAGTTTGCTATCCTTTACCATGGTCAGGTAATCAGCCATGTTGTATTGTCTGTTTAGGGCCAAGTAGCAATTGAGTTTGCTTTGGGTTTTTGTTGTTTCTGCTCAATATGTCAGATATTTTTCCTTTTGCTTAGCGACGATTGTGTTGGGTCAAATTCTTTGTGTTACGCTGTCACTGTCCTGGGGCTGGTTATTGTTAGTAGTGTTAGTAGTTACTTCACTGAGTCCCAGGACTAGTTGACTGAGGTTATTCTTCTTTATGGTCCTCTCTTGGCACTTCAGGGCTTCGTAATGATAGCATTGGGGGATGCTCATTTCTAGGTGTTTCTCTCTCCTCCAGTCTCTCCCTCCCCCAGTCTCTCTCTCCCCCCAGTCTCTCTCTTTCTCCCCTCCAGTCTCTCTCTCCCCAGTCTCTCTCTCCCCCAGTCTCTCTCTCTCTCTCCCCCACTCTCTCCCTCTCCCTCCACTCTCTCCCTCTCCCCTCAGTCCCTCTCTCTCTCCCCCGCCCCCCGGTCTCTCTCTCCCCCCCCAGTCTCTCTCTCTCTCTCTATCTCCTCAGTCTCTCTCATTCTCTCCCCAGTCTCTCTCTCCCTTCCCCCGTCTCTCTCTCTCTCTCTCTCTCTCCCCCAGTCTCTCTCTCTCTCTCTCTCTATCTCCCCATTCTCTCTCTCTCCCCAGTCTCTCTCCTCTCTCTCCCCCCAGTCTCTCTACTTTCTCTCTCTCTCCCCATCTCTCTCTCTCTCCCCCAGTCTCGCTCTCTCCCCCTCAGTCGCTCTCTCTCTCCCCCCTCAGTCTCTCTCTCTCTATCTCCTCAGTCTCTCTCTCTCCCCCAGTCTCTCCCTCTCTCTCTCCCCGTTTCCCTCTCTCTCTCTCCCCCCTCAGTCGCTCTCTCTCTCCCCGTCAGTCTCTCTCAGTTCAGTTCAGTTCAGTTCAGTTCAAATGCTTTATTGGCATGAAAGTTTACAGAGAACCATATTGCCAAAGCTTACATAGCAAAAAGGTACAGTTTTCCAACATTCTGTAGGTGTCAATCGATTTGACATTTGTTGGGTATATACAATATTACTTTTAAACAATATTAATTTTAAACAGTCTTTCTACTTCATTTGGTACGTTCAATATTAATTTTAAACAGTCTTACTTTTAAACAGTCCTCAGGTTGTGACATGTTGTTACATATTTAGCCCCAAGGTATGGTCTGTCTCCTTCTCCCAGGACTAATCTCAATTTTGACAGATCATCCAATTCTTTGAAATCTGGGGTTGTTTGGCTTAGCTTGTTGAATAATATGTTTCTTGATGTGTTGAATTTTTCGCATTTTAGGAGGAAATGCATTTCTGTTTCAACCTCGCCAGCCAGACATTGATCATATTCTATTCTCTCTAGGCTGCCAGGATTTCTTGTATCTGCCTTTTTCAATTTCCAGTTGGTGGTCGCTTAGTCTGTACCTGGTGAGGGTCTGTCTCTGTTTTGTGTCTCTGATGGTCGTGAGGTAGTCTGCCAGTTTATATTCTCTTTTTAGGGCCCGGTAACATTCTAATCTGCTTTGGTTTTCGGTTATTTTGTTCCAATGTTCCAGGTAGGTTTCTTTGCATTTTTTAATGATTTGGTTCACTCGGATTGGTGTTTGGACGGCTGTGTTGGTCTGGGGCTGGTCAGGGTCCGGCTGAGTACTTAGTTTCAGTAGCAGCTGACTCAGGGGACTCTTTTCTCTCTCTCTCTATCTCCCCATTCTCTCTATCCCTCCCCAGTCTCTCTCCTCTCTCTCTCCCCCCAGTCTCTCTACTTTCTCTCTCTCTCCCCTGTCTATCTCTCTCTACCCCAGTCTCTCTCTCTCCCCCTCAGTCACTCTCTCTCTCCCCCTCAGTCTCTCTCTCCCTCTATCTCCCCATCTCTCTCTCTCCCTCTCTCCCCCCAGTCTCTCTCATCTTTCTCTCTCCCCGTCTCTCTCTCTCTCCCCCAGTCTCTCTCTCTCCTTCCCTCTCTGTCTCTGTCTGTCTCTCTCGCTTTCCCTCTCTCTCTCTCTCTCCTTCCCTCTCTCTCTCTGTCTCTCTCTCCTTCCCTCTCCAAACGGGACGATACGCAATTTCTAGCCCTCTCCCTCTCTCTCCCCCAATCTCTCTCTCTCTCCCCGTCTCTTTATCTCTCCCTCTGTCTCCCAGTCTCTCTCTCTCTGTCTCCCAGTCTCTCTATCTCTTCCCCCAGTCTCTCTCTCTCTCTCTCCCCAGTTTCTCTCTCTCTCCCCATCTCTCTCTCTCTCCCCCTCAGTCTCTCTCTCTCTCTCTCTCTCTCTCTATCTCCCAGTCTCTCTCTCTCCCCCAGTCTCCCAGTCTCTCTCTCTCCTCCAGGCTCCCCTCCTCCAGTCTCTCTCTCCCAGTCTCTCTCTCTCTCCGTCTCTCTCTCTCTCCTCCAGTCTCTCCCTCCTTCAGTCTCTTTCTCCCTCCCCAATCTCTCTCTTACCCACAGTCTCTCTATCTCTCTCTCTCTCTGTCTCCCAGTCTCTCTAGCTCCCCAGTCTCTCTCTCCCTTCCCCACCTCTCTCTCTCTCTTTCCCCAGTATCTCTCACTCTCCTGTCTCTCTCCCCCATTCTGTCTCTCTCTCCCCAGTCTCTCTCTCTCTCTCCCAGTCTCTCTCTCCCCCCAGTCTATCACTCTCCCCCCCAAGACTCTCTCTCTCCCCCCAGTCTCTCTCTCTCCCCCTAGTCTATCTCTCTCTCCCCAGTCTCTCTGTCTCTCCCCCAATCTCTCTCTCTCTCCCCCAGTCTCTCTCTCTCTCTCCCCCAGTCTCTCTCTCTCTCCCCCCAGTCTCTCTCTCTCTCTCCTCCAGTCTCTCTCTCCTCCAGTCTCTCTCTCTCCCCTCCAGTCTCTCTCTCCCCCCAGTCTCTCTCTCTCTCTCCCCCACTTTCTCCCTCTCCCCCCAGTCTCTCTCTCTCTCTCCCCCACTCTCTCTCCCTCTACACTCTCCCTCTCCCCTCAGTCTCTCTCTCTCTCCCCCCACCACCCCAGTCTCTCTCTCTCTCCCCCAGTCTCTCTCTCTCTCCCCCAGTCTCTCTCTCTCTCCTCCAGTCTCTCTCTCTCTCTATCTATCTCCCCAGTCTCTCTCTCTCTCCCCAGTCTCTCTCTCCCTTCCCCTGTTTCTCTCTCTCCCCGTCTCTCTCCCCCAGTCTCTCTCTCTCTCCCCCTCTGTCTCTCTCTCTATCTCCCCATTCTCTCTCTCTCTTCCCAGTCTCTCTCTCTCCCCCAGTCTCTCTACTCTCTCTCTCTCTCCCATCTCTCTCTCTCTCCCCCAGTCTCTCTCTCTCCCCCCTCAGTCTCTCTCTCTCTATCTCCTCAGTCTCTCTCTCTCCCCAGTCTCTCCCTCTCTCTCTCTCCCCCCTCAGTCGCTCTCTCTCTCCCCCTCAGTCTCTCTCTCTCTATCTCCCCATTCTCTCTCTCTCTCCCCAGTCAATTCAATTCAATTCAAATCGCTTTATTGGCATGACAAGGTACATCTTATGTTGCCAAAGCATTGAAAAACATTCATGGTTGAACACAAAAAATACAGATCTATCCATACAGTGTATAAACAGATATATCCCTCAGTGTATAAATATACATTCATATAATTTGTATATACTCTTTTCTTATATTTAGTGGTTGTCCCTCTGTTTATGGCACGCTGTAACATAGTGTGCCGCTAAGGTTACACAATTTCTCTCTTCCCCTAGTAGGTATGGGAGTTTTTGGTCGTCATGCAAATTTCTGGATTCCGGGCATATTTTTGTGAATTTTGGGTAGAAATTCTCCCTTATGCCCTGATATTTTCTACAAGCTGTGAGGAAGTGCATCTCTGTCTCCACCACTCCCTGACTGCAGTGAGAGCATAACCTGTCCTCTCTTGGTAGACAGGTCTGCCTGTGTCTACCTTTTTCAATTGCCAGGCTATGTTCACTAAGTCTGTACATTGCCAAGGTTTTTCTCAGTTTGCTATCCTTTACCATGGCCAGGTAATCAGCCATGCTGTATTGTCTGTTTAGGGCCATGTAGCAATTGAGTTTGTTTTGGGTTTTTGTTGTTTCTGCCCAATATGACAGATATTTTTCCTTTTGCTTAGTGACGATTGTGTTGGGTCGAATACTTTGTGTTACGCTGTCACTGTCCTGGGGCTGGTTATTGTTAGTAGTGTCAGTAGTTACTTCACTGAGTCCCAGGACTAGTTGACTGAGGGTATTCTTCTTTATCGTCCTCTCTTGGCATTTCAGGGCTTCGTAATGATTGCAGTGGGGGTTGCTCATTTTTAGGTGTTTCCAAAATTTGGTGGCTCTTTTTTGGATAGTGATTATTAATGGATATTGGCCTAGTTCTGCCCTGCATGCATTGTTTACGGTTTTCCTTTGACTCCGGAGGATACTTTTACAGAATTCTGCATGTAGGATCTCAATTGGGTGTTTGTCCCATTTTGCAAATTCTTGTTGTGTTAGCGGTCCCCACACCTCACTGCCATAGAGTGCAATTGGTTCAATTACTGATTTAAAAATTTTGAGCCAAATGCTAATTGGGATTTCTATTTGGATTGATTTTTTAATGGCATAGAAAGCCCTTCTTGCTTTCTCTTTCAGTTCCTTCACAGCCAGATGAAAATTTCCCATAGAACTGATTTTTAATCCCAAGTATGTGTAATTAGTGGTTTGTTCAATTTTGGTTGTTCCTCGTGTGAAATTTATTTTGGGTCCCTGATGTCTGGATCTTTGCTGGAACACAAGGACTTTGGTTTTTTGGGGATTTATTGTCAGGGCCCAGTTCTGGCAGGATGACTCCAGCAGATCCAGGTTCTGCTGTAGACCCTCCTTAGTTGGTGGCAGCAGAACCAGGTCATCTGCATAGAGGAGGAATTTAATCTTGGATTCATATAGGTTGAGGCCGGGTGCTGTAGATTGTTCAATTAGTTTTGCCAATTCATTTATGTAAATATTAAAGAGTGTCGGTGAGATTGGCGAGTCCTGCGTCACCCCCCGCCCCTGTGGGAAGTATTTTGTTTGTTTGTCTCCAATTTTAACTGCACATTTGTTGTTTTTATACATTGATTTAATTACATCATATGTTTTACCCCCTACCCCGCTTTCAATAAGTTTCAGGAATAAACCGTCATGCCAGATTGAGTCGAAAGCCTTCTGGAAATCTATAAAGCATGCGTAGATTTTGCTTTTGTTATGGTGAACGTGTTTGTCAATTAGGGTCTGTCGGGTGAAGATATGATCTGATGTTCTATAGTTTGGCAGGAATCCAATTTGGCTTTTACTCAAGACATTGTGCTCCTCAAGGAAGTTTATAAGTCTTTTGTTTATGATGCTACAGAATACCTTCCCCAGGTTACTGTTTACACAGATGCCTTGATAGTTATTTGGGTCGATTTTGTTCCCACTTTTGTATATGGGCGTTATGAGTCCTTTGTTCCAGATATCAGGGAAGTAACCGACACTCAGAACCAAGTTGAAGAGTTTTAGGATAGCCAGTTTCATTTTGTCGTCTGTGTGTTTAATCATCTCGTTTAGTAAGCCGTCTGTCCCGCAAGCTTTTCCTGGTCGCAGGTCCTTGAGTTTTTCAAAAAGTTATTTTTCTGTTATTATGGAGTCTAGCGGGTTTTGGTTATCTTTTATGGCCATTTCTAGCTTTTCCAGTTTTTTGCATATTTGGTGTTGCTCTGGCCTTAGTGTGTTTTTCTGGTATAATTTTTCAAAGTGGTTTTCCCATGTGTCCCCATTTTGAATGGCCAATTCGTCGTGTTGTTTTTTGTGTAGTGTATTCAAGTTGTCCCAGAAACAATTGGAATCAATGGATTCCTCCATGGAGCTGAGTGTATTCTTAATATATTGCTCTTTTTTGGTTCTGAGTGTTTTCCTGTATTGTGTTAGTGTCTTACAATAAGTAAGGTGTAATTCCTCGTTTTCTGGATGTCTGTGTTTTTGGTTTGATATTTTTCTAAGTTTTTTCCTCATGTTATGGCAATCTTGGGTCAAAGCATTTTTCATAGTTTTTTGTTTTGGGTTTGTTCTTGCGAGCTTTCAAGTTTGCACTTGTTGCCAATCGCTCTCTCTCTCCTCCCAGTCTCTTTCTCTCTCTCCCAGTCTCTCCCTCTCCCCCCCAGTCTCTCTCTCTCACCCCCAGTCTCTCTGTCGCCCCCCAGTCTCTTTCTCTCTCTCCCAGTCTCTCCCTCTCCCCCCAGTCTCTCTCTCTCTCCCCCAGTCTCTCTCTCTCCTCCCAGTCTCTCAATTCAATTCAATTCAATTCAAATCGCTTTATTGGCATGACAGGTTACATCTTATGTTACCAAAGCATCGAAAAACATTCATGTTTGTACATAAAAATACAGATCTATCCATACAGTGTATAAACAGATATATCCCTGAGTGTATAAATATACATTCATATATTTTATATATACTCTTTTCTTATATTTAGTGGTTGTCCCTCTGTTTATGGCAAGCTGTAACATAGTGTGCCGCTAGTGTTACACAATTTCTCTCTTCCCCTAGTAGGTATGGGAGTTTTTGGTCGTCATTCAAATTTCTGAATTCCGGGCATATTTTTGTGAATTTTGGGTAGAAATTCTCGCTTATGCCCTGATATTTTCTACAAGCTGTGAGGAAGTGCATCTCTGTCTCCACCACTCCCTGACTGCAGTGAGAGCATATCCTGTCCTCTCTTGGCAGCCGGGTCTGCCTGTGTCTGCCTTTTTCAATCGCCAGGCTATGTTCACTAAGTCTGTACACTGTCAAGGTTTTTCTCAGTTTGCTATCCTTTACCATGGTCAGGTAATCAGCCATGTTGTATTGTCTGTTTAGGGCCAAGTAGCAATTGAGTTTGCTTTGGGTTTTTGTTGTTTCTGCCCAATATGACAGATATTTTTCCTTTTGCTTAGCGACGATTGTGTTGGGTCGAATTCTTTGTGTTACGCTGTCACTGTCCTGGGGCTGGTTATTGTTAGTAGTGTTAGTAGTTTCTTCACTGAGTCCCAGGACTAGTTGACTGAGGTTATTCTTCTTTATGGTCCTCTCTTGGCATTTCAGGGCTTCGTAATGATAGCATTGGGGGATGCTCATTTCTAGGTGTTTCTCTCTCCTCCAGTCTCTCTCTCCCCCAGTCTCTCTCTCCCCCCAGTCTCTCTCTTTCTCCCCTCCAGTCTCTCTCTCCCCAGTCTCTCTCTCTCTCTCCCCCACTCTCTCCCTCTCCCTCCACTCTCTCCCTCTCCCCTCAGTCCCTCTCTCTCTCCCCCCGCCCCCCGGTCTCTCTCTCCCCCCCAGTCTCTCTCTCTCTCTCTATCTCCTCAGTCTCTCTCATTCTCTCCCCAGTCTCTCTCTCCCTTCCCCCGTCTCTCTCTCTCTCTCTCTCTCTCCCCCAGTCTCTCTCTCTCTCTCTCTCTATCTCCCCATTCTCTCTCTCTCCCCAGTCTCTCTCCTCTCTCTCCCCCCAGTCTCTCTACTTTCTCTCTCTCTCCCCATCTCTCTCTCTCTCCCCCAGTCTCGCTCTCTCCCCCTCAGTCGCTCTCTCTCTCCCCCCTCAGTCTCTCTCTCTCTATCTCCTCAGTCTCTCTCTCTCTCCCCCAGTCTCTCCCTCTCTCTCTCCCCGCCTCCCTCTCTCTCTCTCCCCCCTCAGTCGCTCTCTCTCTCCCCGTCAGTCTCTCTCTCTATCTCTCCATTCTCTCTATCCCTCCCCAGTCTCTCTCCTCTCTCTCTCCCCCAGTCTCTCTACTTTCTCTCTCTCTCCCCTGTCTATCTCTCTCTACCCCAGTCTCTCTCTCTCCCCCTCAGTCACTCTCTCTCTCCCCCTCAGTCTCTCTCTCCCTCTATCTCCCCATCTCTCTCTCTCCCTCTCTCCCCCCAGTCTCTCTCATCTTTCTCTCTCCCCGTCTCTCTCTCTCCCCCAGTCTCTCTCTCTCCTTCCCTCTCTGTCTCTGTCTGTCTCTCTCGCTTTTCATCTCTCTCTCTCTCCTTCCCTCTCTCTCTCTGTCTCTCTCTCCTTCCCTCTCCAAACGGGACGATACGCAATTTCTAGCCCTCTCCCTCTCTCTCCCCCCCAATCTCTCTCTCTCTCCCCATCTCTTTATCAGTTCAGTTCAGTTCAGTTCAGTTCAAATGCTTTATTGGCATGAAAGTTTACAGAGAACCATATTGCCAAAGCTTACATAGCAAAAAGGTACAGTTTTCCAACATTCTGTAGGTGTCAATCGATTTGACATTTGTTGGGTATATACAATATTACTTTTAAACAATATTAATTTTAAACAGTCTTTCTACTTCATTTGGTACGTTCAATATTAATTTTAAACAGTCTTACTTTTAAACAGTCCTCAGGTTGTGACATGTTGTTACATATTTAGCCCCAAGGTATGGTCTGTCTCCTTCTCCTAGGACTAATCTCAATTTTGACAGATCATCCAATTCCTTGAAATCTGGGGTTGTTTGGCTTAGCTTGTTGAATAATATGTTTCTTGATGTGTTGAATTTTTCGCATTTTAGGAGGAAATGCATTTCTGTTTCAACCTCGCCTGCCAGACATTGATCGCATATTCTATTCTCTCTAGGCTGCCAGGATTTCTTGTATCTGCCTTTTTCAATTTCCAGTTGGTGGTCGCTTAGTCTGTACCTGGTGAGGGTCTGTCTCTGTTTTGTGTCTCTGATGGTCGTGAGGTAGTCTGCCAGTTTATATTATCTTTTTAGGGCCCGGTAACATTCTAATCTGCTTTGGCTTTCGGTTATTTTGTTCCAATGTTCCAGGTAGGTTTCTTTGCATTTTTTAATGATTTGGTTCACTCGGATTGGTGTTTGGACGGCTGTGTTGGTCTGGGGCTGGTCAGGGTCCAGCTGAGTACTTAGTTTCAGTAGCAGCTGACTCAGGGGACTCTTTTCTGGGTTTAGCTCTTGGGTCTGAAAGGCTTTGAAATGAAGGGTGTCTGGGGAGCTAGATTTGAGGTGATTTAGGAAGTTTAGTGCTCGTTTTTGGATGTTTATTATCAGTGGGTATCTGCCTAGTTCGGCTCTGCATGCATTTGTTGGCGTTTTTCTTTGGGTGCGAAGGATGCTTCGGCAGAATTCTGCATGTAGGGCTTCTATTGTGTGTTTTTCCCATTTAGTGTAGCTTTGGTGATTTAGCGGGCCCCATACTTCACTACCGTACAGTGCAATGGGCAGGATTATGCTGTCAAAAATTTTGAGCCAGATTTTGATTGGGATTTGGATGTTGTAGAATTTTCTTTTTATTGCATATAGGGCTCTTCGGGCTTTTTCTTTTAGTGCATTCACTGCTATGCTGAAGCTCCCTGATGCTGTAATAGTTAGACCAAGGTAGGTGTAGCTCATAGTGTGTCCTATAGTGGTATCACTGAGGGTAAACTGGTATTTGTTTTCCTGACATCTGGGTCTTTTCTGAAAAATCATGATGTTGGTTTTCTTTAGATTTACTGTTAGAGCCCAATTTTGGCAGTATTTGTCGAGTAGGTCTAGTTGTTGCTGTAATCCCTGTTCTGTGGGAGACAGCAGAACCAGGTCGTCCGCATAGAACAGGGACTTCACTTCTCCATCCAGGAGACGGAGACCTGGTGACTCGCTTTGCTCCAGCATGTCTGCTAATTCATTTATGTATATGTTGAACAGGGTCGGGCTCAAATTGCAGCCCTGCCGGACGCCTCTTCTCTGGGTGAAGAAATCGGTGCGTTTGTCTCCAATTTTGACCCCGCATTTGTTTTTCAGATACATTGATTTAATAAGGTCATAGACTTTGCCCCCTATTCCACACTGAAGAAGTTTATAATAGAGCCCTTCGTGCCATATAGAGTCAAAGGCTTTCTTGAAGTCGATGAAACAGGCGAATATTTTCCCATTTTTTGTTTGGTGTTTATGTTTTTCGATGAGGGTGTGAAGGGTATAGATATGGTCGGCGGTGCGGTGTTTTGGAAGAAAGCCTATTTGGTTTTTTCTGAGGATATTATGTTTGTTAAGAAAATCAAGTAATCTACTATTTAGAATACTGCAGAATAACTTCCCTAGACAACTGTTGACACAGATGCCGCGGTAGTTATTTGGGTCTGATTTGTTTCCACTTTTATATATGGGGGAGATTAGTCCTTGGCACCAGATATCGGGAAAACAGCCTGAGCGTAATATGATGTTGAATAGTTTGAGTATCGCACCCTGCATCTCCATATTGCTGAACTTTAGCATTTCATTTTTGATGTTGTCTGGGCCACAGGCTTTCTTTAGGTGGAGAGATTTTGTTTTTGTGGCCAGTTCTTTCCATGTGATTGGGGAGTCTAGAGGGTTTTGGTTGTCTTTAATTGTTGCTTCTAATGTGTGGAGTTTTTCTGTGACCTGATGTTGACTTGGGTTTGTTTTGTTTTTTGGGATGTCTTTGTAGAGGTTTTCAAAATGTGTTCTCCAGATGTCGCCATCTTGGATTGGTAATGCTTGCAATTGTGTTGTACTCAGGTTATTCCACATTTCCCAGAATTGTTTTGGATTGGTGGAGTTTTCAATTTCTTCGAGTATTTTGTGGGTATAGTTTTGTGTTTTGTTCCTAATGGTGTGTTTATATCTTTTGAGGGTTTCATTGTATCTAGTACGTAGGTCCGGATTGTTTGGTTGCCGATGCTTTTGGTTTGATATTTTTCTCAGGTCTTTTCTGGCATTTTTGCATTCGTGGTCAAACCATTTCATATTTTTATTTTGTCTTTTGTGATGCTTCCTCTTCTGTTTCACGAGGTTGGCTTTTACAGCTGCCTCATGGAAGATCATATTTATATCCTCTATGGCCGTGTTTACACCATCTCTGGTGATCTCATATAGATTTTCTTTAAATTTTGAAATTTTACTTGTGAGATCAGGTGAATTTAGTGCTGTGATGAATTTATCTCCACTGTCTGGGGCCCATCTGTATGTCTGGTTTATTTTATGTAGCTTACTGTGTTCCTTTTTTGTGTCTGTAGTTTGGGCAGAAAGTTTAAGGTACACATTTATTTGGTTATGGTCTGAGAGGGGGGATTGCTGCCTGACAGTGAATGCGTTGATATCGCAGGGGTCCAGGTCAGTGATTGTATAGTCCACCACACTAGAACCAAGAGTTGAGGAGTATGTGAGTCTCCCTAGGGAGTCCCCTCTGAACCTACCATTAACTATGTACAGGCCTAAGGCTCGGCAGAGTTGCACTACCTCCCTACCGCTTTTATTTATTTCACGATCAAGGTTGTTCCGATTTGCGATGGCTGGTGTGACATCTAAAGGGGTCTGGCCAAACACATGGTTGTTTCCCTGAGGGTCTATGAAGTCAGGTTCACAACCGGTCCTTGCATTTAGGTCCCCACATATTATCACCTTTCCTTGGGCCTGGAAATGGCTGATTTCCATGTGGAGAGTATCAAATAACTCCTCTTCGAAATATGGCGAATCTATTGGAGGTATGTAGATCGCACATAAGTAAACATCTTTTTTTGCTATTCCTATATTTTTATCTAGTTTTAGCCATACGTGTGATTTCCCCTGTTTTACCGGTGAGATGTGTTTGTCCAGTTCTCCCTTATACCACACCAATATTCCCCCGGAGGTTCTGCCCTTGCGTGTTTTAGTGTTCTTTACTGAGGGCACAATGATTTCATGGTACATTGGAGGACAGTGGGTCGGCATGTCCTTTTGGCACCATGTTTCTGTTAACACAATTATATCAATGTCTTTTATAGCTTTTAGGAATTCAGGGTCTGTACTCTTCATCCCAAAAGTTGAGGAGCGGAGGCCCTGGATATTCCAGCAGCTTATGTGGAAAGAACGCATTTATATAGTTCAATAAAACGAAATAAAATGGACCTATTTTGTGGGATGAGTGTGGAAACACTATTTTCTATAATGCTAAGTGATGAGTTAGTATAAATTTCATGAGGCATGCACATATATCTATCTAATAATAGTAATAATACTGATAAGATAACAATAATGATAATGATAAATAACAATATTAATAATTTCTCCGGCTTTCTATCAGGCTGTTCAGCATCGTCATGATCTCTCCCTCTGTCTCCCAGTCTCTCTCTCTCTGTCTCCCAGTCTCTCTATCTCTTCCCCCAGTCTCTCTCTCTCTCTCTCCCCCAGTTTCTCTCTCTCTCCCCGTCTCTCTCTCTCTCCCCCTCAGTCTCTCTCTCTCTCTCTCTCTCTCTCTCTATCTCCCAGTCTCTCTCTCTCCCCCAGTCTCCCAGTCTCTCTCTCTCCTCCAGGCTCCCCCTCCTCCAGTCTCTCTCTCCCAGTCTCTCTCTCTCTCCGTCTCTCTCTCTCCTCCAGTCTCTCCCTCCTTCAGTCTCTTTCTCCCTCCCCCAATCTCTCTCTTACCCACAGTCTCTCTATCTCTCTCTCTCTGTCTCCCAGTCTCTCTAGCTCCCCAGTCTCTCTCTCCCTTCCCCACCTCTCTCTCTCTCTTTCCCCAGTATCTCTCACTCTCCTGTCTCTCTCCCCCATTCTGTCTCTCTCTCCCCAGTCTCTCTCTCTCTCTCCCAGCCTCTCTCTCCCCCCAGTCTATCACTCTCCCCCCCAGACTCTCTCTCTCCCCCCCAGTCTCTCTCTCTCCCCCTAGTCTATCTCTCTCTCCCCCAGTCTCTCTGTCTCTCCCCCAATCTCTCTCTCTCTCCCCCAGTCTCTCTCTCTCTCCCCCAGTCTCTCTCTCTCTCCCCCAGTCTCTCTCTCTCTCCTCCAGTCTCTCTCTCCTCCAGTCTCTCTCTCTCCCCTCCAGTCTCTCTCTCCCCCCAGTCTCTCTCTCTCTCTCCCCCACTCTCTCCCTCTCCCCCCAGTCTCTCTCTCTCTCTCCCCCACTCTCTCCCTCTACACTCTCCCTCTCCCCTCAGTCTCTCTCTCTCTCCCCCCACCACCCCAATCTCTCTCTCTCTCCCCCAGTCTCTCTCTCTCTCCCCCAGTCTCTCTCTCTCTCCTCCAGTCTCTCTCTCTCTCTATCTATCTCCCCAGTCTCTCTCTCTATCCCCAGTCTCTCTCTCCCTTCCCCTTTCTCTCTCTCTCCCCGTCTCTCTCCCCCAGTCTCTCTCTCTCTCCCCCTCTGTCTCTCTCTCTATCTCCCCATTCTCTCTCTCTCTTCCCAGTCTCTCTCTCTCTCCCCCAGTCTCTCTACTCTCTCTCTCTCTCCCATCTCTCTCTCTCTCCCCCAGTCTCTCTCTCTCCCCCCTCAGTCTCCCTCTCTCTATCTCCTCAGTCTCTCTCTCTCCCCAGTCTCTCCCTCTCTCTCTCTCCCCGTCTCTCTCTCTCCCCCCTCAGTCGCTCTCTCTCTCCCCCTAAGTCTCTCTCTCTCTATCTCCCCATTCTCTCTCTCTCTCCCCAGTCAATTCATTTCAATTCAAATCGCTTTATTGGCATGACAAGGTACATCTTATGTTGCCAAAGCATCAAAAAACATTCATGGTTGAACACAAAAAATACAGATCTATCCATACAGTGTATAAACAGATATATCCCTCAGTGTATAAATATACATTCATATAATTTGTATATACTCTTTTCTTATATTTAGTGGTTGTCCCTCTGTTTATGGCATGCTGTAACATAGTGTGCCGCTAAGGTTACACAATTTCTCTCTTCCCCTAGTAGGTATGGAAGTTTTTGGTCGTCATGCAAATTTCTGGATTCCGGGCATATTTTTGTGAATTTTGGGTAGAAATTCTCCCTTATGCCCTGATATTTTCTACAAGCTGTGAGGAAGTGCTTCTCTGTCTCCACCACTCCCTGACTGCAGTGAGAGCATATCCTGTCCTCTCTTGGTAGACAGGTCTGCCTGTGTCTACCTTTTTCAATTGCCAGGCTATGTTCACTAAGTCTGTACATTGCCAAGGTTTTTCTCAGTTTGCTATCCTTTACCGTGGCCAGGTAATCAGCCATGCTGTATTGTCTGTTTAGGGCCAAGTAGCAATTGAGTTTGTTTTGGGTTTTTGTTGTTTCTGCCCAATATGACAGATATTTTTCCTTTTGCTTAGTGACGATTGTGTTGGGTTGAATACTTTGTGTTACGCTGTCACTCTCCTGGGGCTGGTTATTGTTAGTAGTGTCAGTAGTTACTTCACTGAGTCCCAGGACTAGTTGACCGAGGGTATTCTTCTTTATCGTCCTCTCTTGGCATTTCAGGGCTTCGTAATGATTGCAGTGGGGGTTGCTCATTTTTAGGTGTTTCCAAAATTTGGTGGCTTTTTTTTGGATAGTGATTATTAATGGATATTGGCCTAGTTCTGCCCTGCATGCATTGTTTACGGTTTTCCTTTGACTCCGGAGGATACTTTTACAGAATTCTGCATGTAGGATCTCAATTGGGTGTTTGTCCCATTTTGCAAATTCTTGTTGTGTTAGCGGTCCCCACACCTCACTGCCATAGAGTGCAATTGGTTCAATTACTGATTTAAAAATTTAGAGCCAAATGCTAATTGGGATTTCTATTTGGATTGATTTTTTAATGGCATAGAAAGCCCTTCTTGCTTTCTCTTTCAGTTCCTTCACAGCCAGATGAAAATTTCCCATAGAACTGATTTTTAATCCCAAGTATGTGTAATTAGTGGTTTGTTCAATTTTGGTTGTTCCTCGTGTGAAATTTATTTTGGGTCCCTGATGTCTGGATCTTTGCTGGAACACAAGGACTTTGGTTTTTTGGGGATTTATTGTCAGGGCCCAGTTCTGGCAGGACGACTCCAGCAGATCCAGGTTCTGCTGTAGACCCTCCTTAGTTGGTGGCAGCAGAACCAGGTCATCTGCATAGAGGAGGAATTTAATCTTGGATTCATATAGGTTGAGGCCGGGTGCTGTAGATTGTTCAAGTAGTTTTTCCAATTCATTTATGTAAATATTAAAGAGTGTCGGTGAGATGGGCGAGCCCTGCATCACCCCCCGCCCCTGTGGGAAATATTTTGTTTGTTTGTCTCCAATTTTAACTGCTCATTTGTTGTTTGTACACATTGATTTAATTACATCATATGTTTTTCCCCCTACCCTGCTTTCAATAAGTTTCAGGAATAGACCGTCGTGCCAGATGGAATCGAAAGCCTTCTGGAAACCTATAAAGCATGCGTATATTTTGCTTTTGTTTTGATGAACATGTTTATCAATTAGGGTCTGTAGGGTGAAGATATGATCTGATGTTCTATAGTTTGGCAGGAATCCAATTTGGCTTTTACTCAAGACATTGTGCTCCTCAAGGAAGTTTATAAGTCTTTTGTTTATGATACTACAGAATACTATCTTCCACAGGTTACTGTTTACACAGATGCCTCGATAGTTATTTGGGTCGACTTTGTCCCCACTTTTGTATATGGGCGTTATGAGTCCTTTGTTCCAGATATCAGGGAAGTAACCGACACTCAGAACCAAGTTGAAGAGTTTTAGGATAGCCAGTTTCATTTTGTTGTCTGTGTGTTTAATCATCTCGCTTAGTATGCCGTCTGCACCGCAAGCTTTTCCAGGTCGCAGTTCCTTGAGTTTTTCAAATAGTTCTTTTTCTGTTATTATGGAGTCTAGCGGGTTTTGGTTATCTTTTATGGCCATTTCGAGCTTTTCCAGTTTTTTGCATATTTGGTGTTGCTCTGGCCTTAGTGTGTTTTTCTGGTATAATTTTTCAAAGTGGTTTTCCCATGTGTCTCCATTTTGAATGGCCAATTCGTCATGTTGTTGTTTGTGTAATGTATTCCAGTTGTCCCAGAAACAATTGGAATCAATGGATTCCTCAATGGAGCTGAGTGTATTCTTAATACACTGCTCTTTTTGGTTCTGAGTGTGTTTCTGTATTGTGTTAGTGTCTGACAATAAGTAAGGCGTAATTCCTCGTTTTCTGGCTGTCTGTGTTTTTGGTTTGATATTTTTCTAAGTTTTTTCCTCATGTTATGGCAATCTGGGTCAAACCATTTTTCATAGTTTTTTGTTTTGGGTTTGTTCTTGCGAGCTTCCAAGTTTGACCTTGTTGCCAAATTATCAAAAATATTATTTAGGTTATTCACTGCCCGGTTTACGCCTTCTTTATTGTGAGTGTATATGTTATCCAGAAAGGTGTCCAAGAGATCTTGAGTTGATTGATTGCTAATTGCTTTCTGGTATTTTTCTGTGCTGTTTTTGGCCCACCTGTACGATTTTTTGGTGTTGTACAGCTTACTGGGTTGTGTTTCTGTGTTGGTTGTTTTTGTCTTTTTAAGATACATAGGCCTAGAAATTGGGTTTTGGCGCAGCAACGGCTTTAGCGCCGGAAGTTAGTGCCGGAGCTAAGTCGCGCTGGTCGGGCCAAAAATTCACTGCTTCTGCGCCCAAACGGCTGCCGGCGCTGCTGAAAGCTGTTAGCGCCTGAAAACTGGCGCTATGCGCTGAATTTCGGCGCTATTCCGGCGCTGCGGTGCCCGCTGTGGTGCGGCAGGTTCGGGAAGTGCAGGCCTCCTCCTTCCCTTAAGGAGGAGCTGCCTGCACCCGGCCGCGGCCCGCGATAATCTTATTAAAAATGAGCCCGGCACCTTGGACAAGTGCCGGGCTTGCTTCTGTTCCGGGGGGGGGCGGTGGGAAGTCCGGGGAGGGAGCTGCGGCCAGGCGGGCGGCGGGAAAGCGGCCGGCCGCCGCGGGGCCTTTAATGCGCCGGCGCAAACTTGTGCAAGGCACCTCTGCCAGAACGTTGCTTGCGGCTGCCACGGGCGAGGCGGCCGCAAGTCAATTTCCGACTTCGGGCGGGTTACCATGGCAACCGGGACGCTGCGCACACCGATGACGTCATCGGTGCCGGCGCAGCGCTACCGGTCTACCACGGCGGAAGGGCCCCAGGCAATTTAGGCGCCAGCGCCAATTGCAGCGCTAGGCCCTCTAGCGCCGCAAAATCGGCGCTAAGGGCACTGAATTTCTAGGCCATAGTAATTTGACTGTGGTCTGACAGTGTTGTTTGTTGTTTGACTGTGAATGCTCTGAAAGAGGGTGGATCCAAATCCATAATCATATAGTCTACGGTGCTACAGCCAAGAGGTGAGCAATAGGTCGATCTTCCTAGGAGGTCTCCCATGAACCTACCATTGACAATGTACAGACCCAGGCTTCGACAGAGCTGCGGGAGCTGTTTTCCGTTAGTCTTTGTCTGTTTGTTGCAGTTATGCCTGTATGGATGGGAAGGGATATCGAAGTAGTTATTCCCGAATATGTAATTGTTTCCCTGATTATTGGTGAAGTCTGGTTCTTCGCCAGTTCTTGAATTGAGGTCACCACAGATCAACACGTTCCCCTGGGCCTGGAATTGGGTAATATCCCTCTCAATGTTGGAGAAGGTGTCCTCTTTAAAGTACGGTGATTCCATTGGGGGGATATAGAGTGCGCAAATGAAAACATCTTGAGTGTTAGGGATAATCCCCCCCTCAATTTTGAGCCACATGTGGTTTTCGCCCTTTTTTATAAATTTCATGCAATTCTTAAGCTCTGTTTTAAACCAAATCAGTATGCCTCTGCCTTGGGTTACTCCTGGCAATTTATTGGAGGGGACCACCAGCTCTCTGTACCCTTGGGGACGGCCAGTGTGTCCTTCTCCTCTATACCAAGTTTCCTGTAAAATGATAATATCCAGATCTTTAGTTTCATCTATGAACTCTGGGGTCCTACTCTTCACGTCGAGCACCGAAGAGCGTAGACCTTGGATATTCCAGGTCGAAATATATAAGGATTTCATGTTAAGTTTGATCTTTTACTATGATAGGTTAAAGAATGATATGTGTTTATCGTGTCTAAATGGGGGAAAAAAGATTATCTCAATTGTCTATAAATGCTAATACTATTTGGCTACAACTCTTTCTAGTAATTAGTCCTTTTTTTTTTTCATTTTCTGATCCATAAGGCGGAAGTAGATGCTGCTGTACATCTGCCTAGTGTCTCTTAATGGATTGTCTCTGCCTGAGGTATTGCTTATGCCCTGTGCATCTCTCCCTCTGTCTGGCTGGGGGCGGTGCTGTTCCCCTGTAGGACAGGAGTGGTGCAGGTCTGATATTGTTGTTGTGCATGGGGATCCTCTCTGGTCCCGGTTGGTGTGGTGGTGGTCTCTGTAGTAGTCCTGGTATGTACCCTGCTGATCTCTGATGGTCAGGTGGGGTCCTCTTGGAGTCTGGATATGGACCCGGTTAAAAGCGACGTCCTTCAGGGCTTTAGCAAAGATCGATATTCGTTTCCTGTGGATATGGACGCGGTCGTGAAGACATTTATCATTGAGGGTGGGGTGTTGGGCCAGGTGCACGTTGTGTTTTAATTCACAGTCTCTTGCTATGCTGGCATTTATCTCACGAATTGTTTTGTTGTTAAAGTCTGTTCTCGGCAATATTGTGGAAACAGTGATTCTAGTGTTTGGGAATGTATTGCTTGCCTTCTGAATCACTGCTCTGAGCGATGTTGCTACCCCTTTCTGCTGGGCCTTTAGGTCATTTGTGCCAGTGTGTATTATTATGTGTTGGGGGGAGCCTAATCGGGTTTTGGTCAGCCATTCCAGGGCTCTGTCTGTTGTTGGGCACCAGGGCCTAGATTTTCAGTTGCTTGCGCCAGCAGTTAGCGCCTTAAGAGAAGTGATTTCCGGGCGCTATGCGTGTAGCGCCCGGGCGCAGCGCAGTTTGCGCCCCGCCCCAAATTAAGTTGCCCATTAGCGCCGGCGCAAAGTTTAGCGGCCGCCCGGATGCGCGCGCAGAAAATGACGTCACATCCTCGTGCAACGCCCTTTGGCCGCCCCGAATCCAAACTTCAGTCGGACCGCCCCATTGTGCGGCTGGCGTCCAGAGCGTTTGTAAAATGGAACGCAACACACCCTGGGGAGCGCAAATTAAAGGGCACTCCTCCTGCACTATAAACGGCAGTCTGCATGTGTTGTGTGGACGGATCCAGTCTGTTGTTGTGAACGGTGTATTTATGTTTCCGGCCACCACCACCACCACCACCACCACCACCACCACCTCCTCCTCCTCCTCCTCCTCCTCCTCCTCCTCCTCCTCCTCCTCCTCCTCCTCCTCCTCGTCGTCGTCGTCTTCTTCCCCCCCCCAGACTCTGCTTTTGAAAAGAACACATGCACCCTTCCCCTTTAAGAGCTCACTGGCACCAGAGTGTCTGCCGTGCGCTGCGCCCGAGCTCGGGCGTTGCGCTCTGCACCGCCGGCTTAGCGCCTAAAGATAGTAGTGGAACGCCTCTTTTAGCGCTCCACCAGCCTCTTAGGGCGAAGCCACTGAATTTCCGGCAACGGGGCGCTACTTTGGGGCGGGCGCTAACTTCGGGCGGGCGCTAAGGTTAGCGCCCCAAAACTGTCTATACTGAAAATCTAGCCCCAGATCTTTTTTACTATATGTCGAGAGAAGAGCTTTTTCTCCCATAGAAATTTCCCATTTGAGTCTATGAGTATTACGATGTCAGCCTTGTTGGTGTTTACTGTCTGGTGGCTTTCGCCTGGACTCATAGGGTGTGTGTTGGACTGGGGTGGTCGTGTCTGGTGTGTGCGCTCCTCTTGTGAGCGGCTCGCTTGTGGTTCCACAGTGGTGGGGGAAGACTGAGCTTCAGTATGCTGGTCGGTCTGTGTGGCACCCCTTGTATTGTGTGTCTGCTGCTGTTGTTCAGTGTGGGAGTGCAGCTGTTCAGTCGGGCTCTGTATTGTCCTATCTCTAGCCTCTGGCTGCTGGGCTAATGGTGCTATCTCTCCTCTATGGCTCTCTTTGTATTTCTGCAGCTCTTTCACCTGATTCCCAAGTAGATTCAGCTCTCTCCTGTATTTCTCCCTCTCTTGCTTTTGTTCATGTTTCAGTTTAAGGACCTCCTCTCTAAGTTTAACCAGCTCTGTCTCCAACTGGTTAAATTTATCCATTAGTTGTATCTGGCTGTGTGATCCCGGGGTATGTGTCCGGTCGGCGCTGGAGGGCTCACTCACTTCCTGGCTAGGCTGCTCTTCTCTTGGTGAGCTGGAAGTGGTAGGGGGAGTATGTGTGACTTCCTCCCTGGTAATTACGCTGGGATTGGTCAGCTGTACCATGTGGCTGTGGGGCCCCGGGGGTGAATGTCTGGTTAGAACTGTGTGGCTCGTTCACCTCCTGACCAGGCTGATTTACTCCTGGTGAGTTGTCAATGGTGGGGGGAGTGAGAGTCACTTTTACCCTGTTAGCCACTCTGGGGCTGTTACTTCCCCTCTCAGTTATTTCTTTAAGACTCTTGAAGGCCATTTCAAAGTTGTCGAGGTTGTCTTGCACCAATATTGTTCCGTTATCGTACATGTTGACAGTCGTGGTTGCACTGTCCGGGTCCCCTGATTTCTTAATTTTCAGTTTGGACCCATTAGCGGCTCTTTCCTGCTTAACCCTGGTATAGTGTGATTTTATTGCTGTGATCCAAGCCGCTGACTGATCTGAGTAAAAAATGAGATTACACTTTTTCCCAGTGCTGTACCGGTCAGCAAAAAGAGTTTCTGGTTTTTCTCTCAGCTGCTGATACTTGAGCGATTTTTTGCATTTTTTTTGGTGTTGGGGGAATCTAGAAGAGATTGCTCTCAGTGTGCCTCGGGAGCTGCTGTGGCTCCTCCGATTCGCACATTTTTGGTATTGTTGAGGTAGAAATTATTGTTGATCTTAGAATATGCTTTTCTGGGGCCCCGGGTTTGGTGTTTCCCTCTCCCGGCTCGCGAACTTTCCCAGGCCCCGGACTCGCTCGCTCTCCAGGCCCTCCCCAGGCCCCGTACTCACTGTCCTGGTCTGCGTCTGGGATTTGCTGTTTCCCGGTGTCTCCCGGCTGCTCCCCTCCCCCTCGGGGGTCTCTGAGCCTCTATCTTGGCCCGGCTCCTCGGGCCTTTCCCTGGCTTCAGGCTCCCTCCCCAGGACCCATACTCACTGTCTGCGTCTGGGAGCCGCTGCCTCACGGTGCCTTCGGGCTGCTCCCCTCTCCCTCAGAGGTCTCAAGGCCTCTGTCTCGGCCCGGCTCCTCTGGCCTTTCCCTGGTTTACGGTCCTGTGTTCCGGCCGCCGTTGAGGAGTCACGCTCCGATTGATGTTTTGGCCCAGTGCGGCCGCTGTTCAGACCTCGCGCTCCGGTTGTTGTTTTGGCCCCGTGCGGCCGCTGTTGAGGAGTCGCGCTCCAGTTGTTGTTTTGGCCCCGTGCGGCCGCTGTTGAGGAGTCGCACTCCGGTTGTTGTTTTGGCCCCGTGTGGCCTCCGTTGAGGAGTCACGCTCCGATTGATGTTTTGGCCCCGTGCGGCCGCTGTTCAGACCTCGCGCTCCGGTTGATGTTTTGGCCCCGTGTGGCCGCTGTTCAGACCTCGCGCTCCGGTTGATGTTTTGGCCCCGTGCCCAGTCTCTCTCTTCTCTCTCCCCCCAGTCTCTCTCTTCTCTCTCCCCCCAGTCTCTCTCTCTCTCCCCCAGTCTCTCTCTCTCCCCCTCAGTCGCTCTCTCTCTCCCCCCTCAGTCTCTCTATCTCCCCAGTCTCTCTCTCTCTATCTCCCCGTCTCTCTCTCTCTCCCTCTCTCCCCCCAGTCTCTCTACTCTTTCTCTCTCCCCGTCTCTCTCTCTCTCCCCCCAGTCTCTCTCTCTCCTTCCCTCTCTGTCTCTGTCTGTCTCTCTCACTCCTTCCCTCTCTCTCTCTCTCTCCTTCCCTCTCTCTGTCTCTCTCTCCTTCCCTCTCTGTCTCTCTCCTTCCCTCTCTCTCCTTCCCTCTCTCTCCTTCCCTCTCTCTCTCGTCTCCCCCCAGTCTCTCTCTCTCTCTTGCATCATGGGGGTCATTTCATTCCATGTGTGGGTGGGCCTAATCCTGCAGCCTCCCGAAACGTCGCCGGCATTTTTTAAATACCGACAGTGACAGCACCAGCACAACAAACCCTCACAGTGCGGCTCCGTCACATTATCCCGCTCCCAGCCCGCCGGAGCGGGAGGTGAGTTGGGGTCACTCGGGCCTGGCCTCACAACCGCTCGGCCTGAGACACAGAGTGGGAGAGCGGCAGCGGCCGGCCGTAAACCGTGCGGCCCTGTAAATTGCCGTTTTCAATGCTTTCACTGTGCCCAGCCTACTCAGCTGGGGTGACTCGGGCCGGGCCTCTCGTTCTCTACTCTCTCTCCTTCCATCTCTCTGTCTCTCTGTCTCTCTGTCTCTCTCTGTCTCTCTCTGCCTCTCTCTGTCTCTCTCTCTCTCTATCGCTCTCTCTCTCTATATATCTCTCTCTCTCTATCTCTCCCAGTCTCTCTATCTCTCTCTCCCCAGTCTCTCTCTCCCTTCCCATCTCTCTCTCTTCCCCCAGTCTCTCTCTCTCTCTCCCCAGTCTCTCTCCTCTCTCTCCCCCAGTCTCTCTCTCTCCCAAGTCTCTCTCCTCTCTCTCCCCCAGTCTCTCTCTCTCTCTCTCTCTCCTCTCTCTCCCCCATCTCTCTCCTCTCTCTCCCCCCAGTCTCTCTACTCTCTCTCTCTCTCTCTCGCTCTCTCTCTCTCCTGTCTCTCTCTCTCTCCCCCAGTCTCTCTCTCTCCCCGAGTCGCTCTCTCACTCCCCCCTCAGTCTCTCTCTCTCTATCTCCCCAGTCTCTCTCTCTCTCTCTCTCTCTCCCCGTCTCTCTCTCTCCCGCCTCAGTCGCACTCTCTCTCCCCCCAGTTTCTCTCTCTCTCTCCCAGTCTCTCTCTCTCCCCCCAAGTCGCTCTCTCTCTCCCCCACTCTCTCTCCCCGTCTCTCTCTCCCCCAGTCTCTCTCTCCCCCCAGTCTCTCTCTCTCTCTACCCACTCTCTCCCTGTCCCTCCACTCTCTCCCTCTCCCAAGTCTCTCTCTCTCTCTCTCTCTCTCTCCCCATCTCTCTCTCTCTCACCTCAGTCTCTCTCTCTCTCCCGCCCACCCCCCCCCGCCCGGTCTCTCTCTCTCCCCCCCAGTCTCTCTCTCGCTCGCTCTCTCTCTCTCTCTCAATCTCCCCAGCCTCTCTCTCTCTCTCTCTCTCTCCCCCCAGTCTCTCTCAATCCCCCCAGTTTCTCTCTCCCTTCCCCATCTCTCTCTCTCTCTCTCTCCCCCAGTCTCTCTCTCTCTCCCCGTCTCACTCCCCCTCAGTCTCTCTCTCTATCTCCCCCAGTCTCTCTCTCTCTCCCCAGTCTCTCTCCTCTCTCCCCCCAGTCTCTCTCCTCTCTCCCCCGTCTCTCTAGTCTCTCTCTCTCTCTCCCCCGTCTCTATCTCTCTCCCCCAGTCTCTCTCTCTCCCCCTCAGTCACTCTCTCTCTCCCCCCTCAGTCTCTCTCTCTATCTCCCCAGTCTCTCTCTCTCCCCGTCTTTCTATCTCTCTCTCCCCCCTCAGTCACTGTCTCTCTCCCCCAGTCTCTCTACTCAGTTCAGTTCAGTTCAGTTCAAATGCTTTATTGGCATGAAAGTTTACAGAGAACCATATTGCCAAAGCTTACATAGCAAAAAGGTACAGTTTTCCAACATTCTGTAGGTGTCAATCGATTTGACATTTGTTGGGTACATACAATATTACTTTTAAACAATATTAATTTTAAACAGTCTTTCTACTTCATTTGGTACGTTCAATATTAATTTTAAACAGTCTTACTTTTAAACAGTCCTCAGGTTGTGACATGTTGTTACATATTTGGCCCCAAGGTATGGTCTGTCTCCTTCTCCTAGGACTAATCTCAATTTTGACAGATCATCCAATTCCTTGAAATCTGGGGTTGTTTGGCTTAGCTTGTTGAATAATATGTTTCTTGATGTGTTGAATTTTTTGCATTTTAGGAGGAAATGCATTTCTGTTTCAACCTCGCCAGCCAGACATTGATCGCATATTCTATTCTCTCTAGGCTGCCAGGATTTCTTGTATCTGCCTTTTTCAATTTCCAGTTGGTGGTCGCTTAGTCTGTACCTGGTGAGGGTCTGTCTCTGTTTTGTGTCTCTGATGGTCGTGAGGTAGTCTGCCAGTTTATATTCTCTTTTTAGGGCCCGGTAACATTCTAATCTGCTTTGGCTTTCGGTTATTTTGTTCCAATGTTCCAGGTAGGTTTCTTTGCATTTTTTAATGATTTGGTTCACTCGGATTGGTGTTTGGACGGCTGTGTTGGTCTGGGGCTGGTCAGGGTCTGGCTGAGTACTTAGTTTCAGTAGCAGCTGACTCAGGGGACTCTTTTCTGGGTTTAGCCCTTGGGTCTGAAAGGCTTTGAAATGAAGGGTGTCTGGGGAGCTAGATTTGAGGTGATTTAGGAAGTTTAGTGCTCGTTTTTGGATGTTTATTATCAGTGGGTATCTGCCTAGTTCGGCTCTGCATGCATTTGTTGGCGTTTTTCTTTGGGTGCGAAGGATGCTTCGGCAGAATTCTGCATGTAGGGCTTCTATTGTGTGTTTTTCCCATTTAGTGTAGCTTTGGTGATTTAGCGGGCCCCATACTTCACTACCGTACAGTGCAATGGGCAGGATTATGCTGTCAAATATTTTGAGCCAGATTTTGATTGGGATTTGGATGTTGTAGAATTTTCTTTTTATTGCATATAGGGCTCTTTGGGCTTTTTCTTTTAGTGCATTCACTGCTATGCTGAAGCTCCCTGATGCTGTAATAGTTAGACCAAGATAGGTGTAGCTCATAGTGTGTCCTATAGTGGTATCACTGAGGGTAAACTGGTATTTGTTTTCCTGACATCTGGGTCTTTTCTGAAAAATCATGATGTTGGTTTTCTTTAGATTTACTGTTAGAGCCCAATTTTGGCAGTATTTGTCGAGTAGGTCTAGTTGTTGCTGTAATCCCTGTTCTGTGGGAGACAGCAGAACCAGGTCGTCCGCATAGAACAGGGACTTCACTTCTCCATCCAGGAGACGGAGACCTGGTGACTCGCTTTGCTCCAGCATGTCTGCTAATTCATTTATGTATATGTTGAACAGGGTCGGGCTCAAATTGCAGCCCTGCCGGACGCCTCTTCTCTGGGTGAAGAAATCGGTGCGTTTGTCTCCAATTTTGACCCCGCATTTGTTTTTCAGATACATTGATTTAATAAGGTCATAGACTTTGCCCCCTATTCCACACTGAAGAAGTTTATAATAGAGCCCTTCGTGCCATATAGAGTCAAAGGCTTTCTTGAAGTCGATGAAACAGGCGAATATTTTCCCATTTTTTGTTTGGTGTTTATGTTTTTCAATGAGGGTGTGAAGGGTATAGATATAGTCGGCGGTGCGGTGTTTTGGAAGAAAGCCTATTTGGTTTTTTCTGAGGATATTATGTTTGTTAAGAAAATCAAGTAATCTACTATTTAGAATACTGCAGAATAATTTCCCTAGACAACTGTTGACACAGATGCCGCGGTAGTTATTTGGGTCTGATTTGTTTCCACTTTTATATATGGGGGAGATTAGTCCTTGGCACCAGATATCGGGAAAACAGCCTGAGCGTAATATGATGTTGAATAGTTTGAGTATCGCACCCTGCATCTCCATATTGCTGAACTTTAGCATTTCATTTTTGATGTTGTCTGGGCCACAGGCTTTCTTTAGGTGGAGAGATTTTGTTTTTGTGGCCAGTTCTTTCCATGTGATTGGGGAGTCTAGAGGGTTTTGGTTGTCTTTAATTGTTGCTTCTAATGTGTGGAGTTTTTCTGTGACCTGATGTTGACTTGGGTTTGTTTTGTTTATTGGGATGTCTTTGTAGAGGTTTTCAAAATGTGTTCTCCAGATGTCGCCATCTTGGATTGGTAATGCTTGCAATTGTGTTGTACTCAGGTTATTCCACATTTCCCAGAATTGTTTTGGATTGGTGGAGTTTTCAATTTCTTCGAGTATTTTGTGGGTATAGTTTTGTGTTTTGTTCCTAATGGTGTGTTTATATCTTTTGAGGGTTTCATTGTATCTAGTACGTAGGTCCGGATTGTTTGGTTGCCGATGCTTTTGGTTTGATATTTTTCTCAGGTCTTTTCTGGCATTTTTGCATTCGTGGTCAAACCATTTCATATTTTTATTTTGTCTTTTGTGACGCTTCCTCTTCTGTTTCACGAGGTCGGCTTTTACAGCTGCCTCATGGAAGATCATATTTATATCCTCTATGGCCGTGTTTACACCATCTCTGGTGATCTCATATAGATTTTCTTTAAATTTTGAAATTTTACTTGTGAGATCAGGTGAATTTAGTGCTGTGATGAATTTATCTCCACTGTCTGGGGCCCATCTGTATGTCTGGTTTATTTTATGTAGCTTACTGTGTTCCTTTTTTGTGTCTGTAGTTTGGGCAGAAAGTTTAAGGTACACATTTATTTGGTTATGGTCTGAGAGGGGGGATTGCTGCCTGACAGTGAATGCGTTGATATCGCAGGGGTCCAGGTCAGTGATTGTATAGTCCACCACACTAGAACCAAGAGTTGAGGAGTATGTGAGTCTCCCTTGGGAGTCCCCTCTGAACCTACCATTAACTATGTACAGGCCTAAGGCTCGGCAGAGTTGCACTACCTCCCTACCGCTTTTATTTATTTCACGATCAAGGTTGTTCCGATTTGCGATGGCTGGTGTGACATCTAAAGGGGTCTGGCCAAACACATGGTTGTTTCCCTGTGGGTCTATGAAGTCAGGTTCACAACCGGTCCTTGCATTTAGGTCCCCACATATTATCACCTTTCCTTGGGCCTGGAAATGGTTGATTTCCATGTGGAGAGTATCAAATAACTCCTCTTCGAAATATGGCGAATCTATTGGAGGTATGTAGATCGCACATAAGTAAACATCTTTTTTTGCTATTCCTATATTTTTATCTAGTTTTAGCCATACGTGTGATTTCCCCTGTTTTACCGGTGAGATGTGTTTGTCCAGTTCTCCCTTATACCACACCAATATTCCCCCGGAGGTTCTGCCCTTGCGTGTTTTAGTGTTCTTTACTGAGGGCACAATGATTTCATGGTACATTGGAGGACAGTGGGTCGGCATGTCCTTTTGGCACCATGTTTCTGTTAACACAATTATATCAATGTCTTTTATAGCTTTTAGGAATTCAGGGTCTGTACTCTTCATCCCAAAAGTTGAGGAGCGGAGGCCCTGGATATTCCAGCAGCTTATGTGGAAAGAACGCATTTATATAGTTCAATAAAACGAAATAAAATGGACCTATTTTGTGGGATGAGTGTGGAAACACTATTTTCTATAATGCTAAATGATGATTTAGTATAAATTTCATGAGGCATGCACATATATCTATCTAATAATAGTAATAATACTGATAAGATAACAATAATGATAATGATAAATAACAATATTAATAATTTCTCCGGCTTTCTATCAGGCTGTTCAGCATCGTCATGATCTTTCTCAGTTCTTGGTCTACAGTCTGTGGTCTAGAGGGGGGTCTTGGGTCAGGTATAAAAGCACGGTTCTGTTGTTGGTTTTGTAAAGGGGGGTGGGGGACATTGGTGGTCCTGTTTGGGCTCCCAATGGTAGAGGGGGTGGGAGGGCTGCGTCTTTTGGCAGTGTTTATGAGGTTTCTTGCGAAGACCCACATCCGCTGTTTGAGTAGATGTATTTCGTCATAGAGGTCCCTTGTGTTGATGTTTGGATGATGGGCCAGGGAGATGTTGGGGAGGACAGAACATCTCGTGTCGATCTCCCTGTTGGTGTTGTGGATTATATAGGCTGGGGTGTCCTTTCTGGGCAGTAGTGTGGAGATCACGATCCGCGCCTCGGGGAATTCCCTGCTGGCCTTTTCTGCCATCCTGCTCACCGCCCAAGCCGTGCCTTCCTGTAGGGTGCGTAGGTCGTTCGTGCCTGTGTGGATCACAATCCATTTGGGGCTTCCAAGGGATTCTTTGTTCAGGATCTTCATTGCTTGGCCTGTGTTGCTGCACCATTTTTTCAGGACTTGATGGTCTGGGAACAGCCTCTGGGGGTCCAGAAACTTTCCGTTGGAGTCGGTCAGCAGGACCGCCTGAGGGGCTGGTTTTTCAGACTGGGTAACAGTAGTCTGGGTAGGGCTCGCCTGGTGGCTGGTTGTTGGCTAGGTTTCTGGGATATGTTGTGTGGCAGGAGCGGGGTTTGGGGCTTTCGGTGTGTCATCGTTTGGGGGGGTATCTGTCGGTTTTTGTGTTCCTGTGTGTGAGGACTGGGTAGCAGTAGTCTGGGCATGACTCGACTGAGGGCTGGTTGGAGCGGGGTTTGTGGCTTTCGGTGTGTCTTCGTGTGGGGTGGCATCCGGCGGGTTCTGTGTCTTTGTGTGTGTTGTTTTTGTGTCCTCAGGTTTTTGGACCTTAAGAGGTTTGTGTTGCCTGCTGAGCCTTTCTACGGTCTCCTTCGTTTTGTTTTGTTGAGTACGGAGTTCTTTGATCTCATTTCTTTGCTCCTCTATGGTCTTTCTCATCTTGTGGATGGTGGACTCGTGTTCCGTTTTTAGCTGTTTGAATTCCTCCTTCAAATTCTTGGCCAGTGTTTCTCTGTATTCGTTGAAATCAAGTTCTAGTTTGGCCAGATTCTCTTTCATCATTTTGTTTTCGTTGAGAGGTGTGGGGGGGGTGGAGATGTACAGGGAGGTGTTTTCCTCTGCTGGTCTCTCTTCTTCTTCCTCCACTTGGCTCTCATCATCCTCTGTTCGACTCTCTTTTGCTTCCTGTCCATTGGTCCTCTTTGTGTCTGCCTTAGTTTTCAACTGGGGCAATTCCTTTTCGAAGCTGTCCAGATTTTCCACATTCCCCTGTATCATGATCTTTCTATTTTTGTTGTAGTAGCTTATGGTTAGCAGGGGGTCATCTTTATCTAGGTTTCCATCTTTACATATTTTCAGTCTGCCTCCACTGCCAATACCTTCACTGGAGACGTATGTGTAGTGTTTTTGTAAAGTCTCCTTCCAGGAGGTGACGTATTCGGTGTAGAATATGAGGTTGTTCTTCAGCTTAGTCCCTTTGTGTGTGGTATAGTCAACGTAGAGGATTTCTGGGTTATTTTTTAGTGTTGTGTACTTGTATTTTTCCTTTGCTTTATTTTTTGTGCATTGCTCAGGATATATCATTTCCCTGCTCATTGTAGTCGTTTGTTTTTTGTCTCAGATAGATAACTTTTTTTTTTTCTCTTTTTTGTGTCGTGTTCCACCTTAGCCCACTTTTAGGTCCAAAATTGGGAGTTTTTCAGGGGTTCATCTTTGATATAGCTGCTCTTAAAGGTTTATCTTTCTCTTTTTCTCACAGGCTCTTGGTTTGGGTAGTTTATCATTACTCTCGGGTTTCTATTCCTTTTCCTCGCGGGTTTGTTGTTCTTTTTTCAGGTTTTTTTTTTTTTTTTTTCGAGCTAAATTTAAATAAAATTAAACTTTTTCCGAACTAACTTTAACTAAAATGAAACTTAGGTAGAGTTAGGTAAAACTTATTTCTCCGGCTTTTTCTCTCCAGCTGGTGTTTCCTCTCCTCTCTCTCTCTCACGCTCTCTCGCTCCGTCTCTCTCTCTCTAGGTGCAGTTACCTCTCTTTGCTCCTTTTCTCCTTTCAGCCGTTTCCCTTCATTCAAATTTCGCGCTCTCAGCTCTCAGCTCCCAACGCTCTCTCCGGGCTTCTGCCCTGGCCCCAGCCTCTCGGCTCGGCTGTGCTGTCCCGGCCCGGTGTTTGTCCGAGTTTCTCCGACCCCGGAGTTTCTCGGGTTTCAGGCCCCGGGCTTGCTCGCTCTCCAGGCCCGACCCGATCCGGCACCCCTACCTCTCCACTCGCCTCTTTGACTGGCTCGGGCCGCTCCTCCCGGTCTGGGTCTACTCCTGTTGCTGCTCGCTCTCCTTCTCTCCGGTGCCTCGCTCGGCCCGGTTCCTCGGGCCTTTGAGTGCTGGTACAGTGAGACCTGTATCTCTCTCTCTCTGTCTCTATAACGAGCGCTGGTACTCTCTCTCTCCTCTCTCCCCCCAGTCTCTCTACTCTCTCTCTCTCTCTCTCCCCCTTCTCTCTCTCTCTCCCCCAGTCTCTCTCTCTCCCCCTCAGTCACACTCTCTCTCCCCCCTCAGTCTCTCTCTCTATCTCCCCAGTCTCTCTCTCTCCCTGTCTTTCTCTCTCTCTCTCCCCCCTCAGTCGCTCTCTCTCTCCCCCAGTCTCTCTCTCTCTCTCTCTCTCTCTATCTATCTCCCCATTCTCTCTCTCTCCCCAGTCTCTCTCCTCTCTCCCCCCAGTCTCTCTACTCTCTTTCTCCCCGTCTCTCTCTCTCTCTCTCCCACAGTCTCTCTCTCTCCCCCTCAGTCACTCTCTCTCTCCCCCTCAGTCTCTCTCCTCTCTATCTCCCCCAGTCTGTCTCTCTCTCTCCTCCAGTCTCTCTCTCTCTCTCTCTCTCTCCCCCCTCAGTCACTCTCTCTCCCCCAGTCTCTCTCTCTCTCTCCCCCTGGTCTCTCTCTCTCTCCCTCCTGGTCTCTCTCTCTCTCTCTCCCCCAGTCTCTCTCTCCCCAGTCTCTCTCCTCTCTCTCCCCCCAGTCTCTCTACTCTCTCTCTCTCTCCCCTGTCTCTCTCTCTCTACCCCAGTCTCTCTCTCTCCCACTCAGTCGCTCTCTCTCTCTCCCCAGTCTCTCTCTCCCCAGTCTCTCTCCTCTCTCTCTCCCCTGTCCCTCTCTCTCTACCCCAGTCTCTCTCTCTCCCCCTCAGTCGCTCTCTCTCTCTCCCCCTCAGTCGCTCTCTCTCTCTCCCCCTCAGTCGCTCTCTCTCTCCCCCTCAGTCGCTCTCTCTCTCCCCCTCAGTCGCTCTCTCTCTCTCCCCCTTGTATTGGTTTGTATGTGGGTTCAATGATGACACATTCCTGAAAGAGAATGTCTTTTTATCTAAAGTATGTTCAACTCAGTTAACAGCATTACAGGAGACACCATCTTAGAGATCCATCTAAAACGAAACTAAAACTAAACTCTCTCTCTCACATGCCCTCTGCTGGTGGGGCATCATAATCAAACAGGCAAATACCATCACTATTTGCTGATATCATTACATCTCCCTTTCTTAAAACAAAAGTATTTTACTTTTATCTAACAACATGTTTTCTTTGTATTACTCTGCATTTTAACTGTAACACTTAATGAACTTACATTATCATTATTATTATCAAGGTTTTTTAACCTTGTTTTGTGTGTTCACATGAAATATGAAAATACACTAGAACTTGAAGAGAGAATAAGATAACATTACTTCCTTCTATAACAAGAGTCCTTAAATTTGCTCAATGAGTCTCTCAGGAGGCTTCACGTGTCTTGAGGATTTTCTGATTGATTGTCCTTGAATCTGAGTTTTTGCCTCCGATGATGGTTTCTCAGCTGTGTGATCAGGTTGTTCAACAGTATCAGTCTTTTGACCTGCTGTGTGATCAGGTTGTTCAACAGTATCAGTCTTTTGACCTGTTGTGGCTGGTCCCATGAGAAGATCTCGATGATTTCTTCGCAGAACAGCACCCTCATCTGTCTGAATGGTGTATGATCTTGGTTGAACTTCACTCAGGACAGTTCCCTTCTGAGTCCATATGTTTGTTTTGTCTTTGAACCTTACTTGGTCACCAGTGTGGATTTCAGGTAGGTTTTGTGTTCCCCTGTCATAGTAGTACCTTTGCTTTTCTTTCTGTTGTTCTTTGAACTTCCTCACTTTCTCCCCCTCTTTTGTTTTCAGGAGGTTCTCCGGGATGGGTAGGTTTGACCTTAGCAGACGTCCCATAAGGAGTTGGGCTGGTGACATACCACACTCGAGCGGCGTTGTGCGGTATACAAGCATGCTTTGGTAGAAGTCAGTTCCACTGTCTTTTGCCTTGTACATCAGTCTTTTCACTGTCTGGACCGATTTTTCCACTAGTCCATTGGACTGTGGAAAGTGAGGACTTGACGTTGTGTGGACAAAGTCCCACTCTTTGGCAAAGTGTCGGGAACTTGCATTGTAAAACTGGGGTCCGTTGTCTGTGAAGACCTCGCTTGCCACGCCATGTCTGGAGAATATGGCTTTCATACATGTTATTACAGCATCTGCAGTGGTGGTGTACAGTCTACAAACCTCTGGATACAGGGAGTAATAGTCTGTGACTACAAGATAGTCCTTCCCTTGACATACGAATAGGTCAGCGCCTACCTTCTGGTAAGGTCTGTCTGGCACTGGGTGTGGCTTTAGTGGTTCTACCGGATTGCTTGCTCGATATTTCAGGCATATTGTGCAGTTTGACACCTCATTTGTCACATCTTGGTTGATTCGTGGCCAGTACATCACCTCTCGTGCTCTTTTCTTACACTTTTCGATTCCCAGATGTCCTCCATGGATCCTTTTTAGCATCTCTTTTCTCAGACTCTTTGGGATAACTATTTTACTTCCTTTGTAGATGATGTCTTCGACCAGTGATAGTTCCGCCCTGCAGTTCCAGTACTCTGCCATATCAGGTGAGCAGTCTTGCTTCATGTTGGGCCATCCATCCAAGATGCTTTTCCTCAGTCGTCTCAGTGTTTCATCTTTGTTTGTCTCAGTCTTTATGAGCTCCATTTTTGCATCTGCTATGGGCAGTGCACTTGTGATCATGTTCACGTAGGCGTTCACTTTTTCATCCATTTTGGTGTTTGCGGGCTCACTTGGGCCAACAGCTCTGGACAACGTGTCTGCTGTATACATCAGCTTATCCGGTGTGTACGCAACATTCAGTGCATAGTGTTGCAGCCTGATCATCATTCTTTGCATTCTAAGCGGACAGCTATTTAGTGGCTTTTGGAACAATGCAATCAAGGGCTTATGGTCAGTCTCTACACTGATTGCTTGTCCTGCCACAAACTGGTGAAATCTTTCACAGGCGTATGTGATGCTGAGCAGCTCCTTTTCTATTTGAGCATATCACATCTCCGCATCTGTCATTGAGTGCGATGCATATGCAATAGGTTGTCAGTAGTCATATTTTTGCAGAAGAACGGCACCGAGCCCACTCTGTGATGCATCTGATGATATCTTGATAGGTCTCGCTGGGTCATAAAACCTCAGAACTGGTTCCTCTGTGAGCAGTTTCTTTAGATCGCTCCATGACTTCTCATGCTCATGATTCCATTCCCATTCTATGTTCTTTTCAGTTAGTCGTCTCAGTGGCACCATCTTTTCTGAGAGGTTGGATATGAATTTACCCATGTAGTTGATCATTCCATTAAACCTCTGCACGTCCTTTTTGCATTGTGGCTTTGGCATATTCTCAATGGCGGACACCTTTCTGGGATCTGGTCTGATGCCCTCACTGCTAAGGATATCTCCCACGAATGTCAGTTCTGTCACCCCGAGCTGGCATTTCTCTCTATTCTGCTTCAGGTTTGTTTTCCTTGTTGCTTCCAGCGCTTTTTTCAGTCTCTCGTCATGCTCAGTTCTCGTGGTTCCCCATACTATGATGTCATCCATTGATGTATCAACTCCCTCCAGGTGCTCATAGATCATATGGATAGTTTTGTGATACACTTCAGGAGCTGAGGCAATGCCAAATGGTAACCTTAGGAATCTGTATCTGCCAAATGGACTGTTGAACGTGCACAGTCTTGAACTTGCCTCGTCCAGTTTCATCTGCCAAAATCCTGATGATGCATCTAATTTGCTGAAATACTTTGCATTTGCAAACTGTGACATGATTTCCTCACATGTAGGAAGCTTGAAGTGCTCTCTCTTTATTGCTCTGTTTAGATCTCTTGGATCCAGGCAAATTCTGAGCTTTCCATTCTTTTTGTCCACAACGACGAGGGAACTCACCCACTCAGTTGGCTCATCTATCTTCTGAATCACGTTCAGGCTTTCCATCCTGTCCAACTCTGCCTTCATTTGCTTTTGAAGAGCAAACGGAACTTTCCTGCATGGATGTATGACCGTTGGCATACTTTTATCTACTCTGATCGTGTGTTCTCCTGGAAGGCAGCCTAGACCCTGAAATAGGTCATTGTACTCCTTCATGAGTTCATCATAGACTGTCTCTCCTTCGCTTTCCACAACGAGGACTCTCTTTACCAGGTTCAGTCTCTCACAGGCTATTAAACCTCGTATGGCCTGCACATCCTTTGGCACCACGATTAATGCTAGCGTGTGCTCTCTGTCCTTGTGTGTCACTTTGACAATGCATCTTCCTTTCACTGGTATATCAGTACCTGAGTATCCTGTCACTTTCACTTTGATTCCATGTATCTTTGGTCTGGGTCTAATTTTCTTAAAATCAGTCTCTGATATCACATTAACTTGTGCTTCAGTATCCAATTTAAATGGAATGCGTATGTCATTCACTTTTAGTGTCAACATCCAGTCTCTTTTTTCTTTTTTGTTTCCAGACACAACATCTACATAGAACTCCTCTATCTCGCTTTCATCTACTGTATGGACCTTGCTTTGTTGCGCTTGGTTCTTACAGCAATGGGCATAATGGTTGTTTTTGTTGCAACTATTGCATGTTTTACCATATGCTGGACACTTTTTTGGTGGATGCTGTGTACCGCATCGACTACATGACTTTCAATTGCCCCTTTCATTCTTGTTCGCTGGCCACGCCTCTTTTTTCACATTGGCGCTCTTTTTGTTAAACGGTTTGTGTCCGTTCTTTCTCACTGCATCCACGTTGCAGCTATTGTCACTGAACAGCTCCTTTGCCTGCGACTTCACAGTCTCTGTAGCCCTACACAGTGCTATGGCTTTTCCCAGGTCTAGATTTTGCTCTCTTAGCAGTCTTTCCCTTAGACCATTATCTGGAATATCATATACCAGTCTGTCTTTTATCAGCGAGTCTGTCAGTCCCCCAAATTCACATGTTTTGCTTCGGTTTCTCAGTTCAGTCACATACTGATCAATAGTCTCTCCCGTTTTCTGTACACATGTGAAAAATCTATGCCTCTCAAATGTCATGTTACGTTTAGGTATGCAGTAGGCCTCAAACTGTTCCATTATTTTATCCAACTTCATTTTGTCTCCATCAGCAGCGAATGTGAAGTGATTATACACCTCCAGCGCTTCATCACCCACGACATGTAAGAACACTGACGCTTTCATTTTATCACTTTTCTCGTCAGCTCCAATTGCCGCTAAATACAACCCCAAACGTTGTTTGAACCTCCTCCAATTTTCAGCCACATTACCTGTCAACTGAAGCTTCGCCGGTGGGTGTAAACCTTCCATTTTTTCACTTCGTTAGCTATTCTCCAATGGTAAGTAACAATGTTCTCTTTTGGCTTGCTAATATGTGGAGAGCTGATATAACTTCAGATTTTTCCTCTTCATCTCTTTCAATCACCTCTGACACCATGTATTGGTTTGTATGTGGGTTCAATGACGACACATTCCTGAAAGAGAATGTCTTTTTATCTAAAGTATGTTCAACTCAGTTAACAGCATTACAGGAGACACCATCTTAGAGATCCATCTAAAATGAAACTAAAACTAAACTCTCTCTCTCACATGCCCTCTGCTGGTAAGGCATAAATAATCAAACAGGCAAATATGCTGGTAAGGCATCATAATCAAACAGGCAAATACCATCACTATTTGCTGATATCATTACACCCCTCAGTCTCTCTCTCTATCTCCCCAGTCTCTCTCTCTCTCTCTCTCTCTATCTCCCCATCTCTCTCTCTCTCTCTATCTCCCCGTCTCTCTCGCTCTCTCTCTATCTCCCCGTCTATCTCTCTTCTTCCCTCTGTATATGTCTGCCTCTCTCTCTCCTTCCCTCTCTGTCTCTCTCTCCTTCCCTCTCTCTCTGTCTCTCTCTATTTCCCTCTCTCTCCTTCACTCTCTCTCCTTCCCTCTCTCTCCTTCCCTCTCTCTCCCTCTCTCTCTCTACTTCCCTCTCCCTCTCTCTCTCTCTCCTTCCCTCTCCAAACGGGGCGATACCGAATTTCTAGCCCTCTCCCTCTCTCTTCCCCCAATCTCTCTCTCTCTCCCCATCTCTTTATCTCTCCCTCTGTCTCCCAGTCTCTCTCTCTCTCTCCCCCAGTTTCTCTCTCTCCCCGTCTCTCTCTCTCTCCCCCCTCAGTCTCGCTCTCTCTCTCTCTCTATCCAGACTCTCCCTCCTCCAGTCTCTCTCTCCCAGTCTCTCTCTCTCTCCGTCTCTCTCTCTCCTCCAGTCTCTCCCTCCTCCAGTCTCTCTCTCTCTCCCCCAATCTCTCTCTCGCTCCCCGTCTCACTATCTCTCTCTCTCTGTCTCCCAGTCTCTCTATCTCTCACTCAATTCAATTCAATTCAATTCAAATCGCTTTATTGGCATGATAAGGTACATCTTATGTTGCCAAAGCATCGAAATACATTTATGCTTGAACACATAAACGCAGATTTATTCATACAGTGTATAAACAGATATATCCCTGAGTGTATAAATATACATTCGTATAATTTGTATATACTCTTTTCTTAGGTTTACTGGTTGTCCCTCTATTTATGGCAAGCTGTAACATAGTGTGCCGCTAGTGTTACACAGTTTCTCTCTTCCCCTAGTAGGTATGGGAGTTTTTGGTCGTCATTCAAATTTCTGAATTCAGGGCATATTTGTGAGGATTTTTGGTAGAAATTCTCCCTGATGCCCTGATATTTTCCACAAGCTGTGAGGAAGTGCATCTCTGTCTCCACCACTCCCTGACTGCAGTGAGAGCATATCCTGTCCTCTCTTGGCAGCCTGCTCTGCCTGTGTCTGCCTTTTTCGATCGCCAGGCTATGTTCGCTAAGTCTGTACCTTGTCAAGGTTTTTCTCAGTTTGCTATCCTTTACCATGGTCAGGTAATCAGCCATGTTGTATTGTCTGTTTAGGGCCAAGTAGCAATTGAGTTTGCTTTGGTTTTTGTTGTTTCTGCCCAATATGACAGGTATTTTTCCTTTTGCTTAGTGACAATTGTGTTGGGTCGAATTCTCTGTGCTACGATATCACTGTCCTAGGGCTGGTTATTGTTAGTAGTGTTAGTGGTTGCTTCACTGAGTCCCAGGACTAGTTGACTGAGGGTATTCTTCTTTATGGTCCTCTCTTGGCATTTCAAGGCTTCGTAATGATATCAGTGGGGGTTGCTCATTTTTAGGTGTTTCCAAAATTTGGTGGCTCTTTTTTGGATAGTAATTATTAGTGGATATTGGCCTAGTTCTGCCCTGCATGCACTGTTTATGGTTTTACTTTGAGTCCAGAGGATACTTTTACAGAATTCTGCATGTAGGATCTCAATTGGGTGTTTGTCCCATTTTGCAAATTCTTGTTGTGTTAGCGGTCCCCACACCTCACTGCCATAGAGTGCAATTGGTTCAATTACTGATTTGAAAATTTTGAGCCAAATGCTAATTGGGATTTCTATTTGGGTTGATCTTTTAATGGCATAGAAAGCCCTTCTAGCTTTCCCTTTCAGTTCATTCACAGCCAGTTTGAAATTTCCCGTAGAGCTGATTTTTATGCCCAAGTATGTGTAGTTAGTGGTTTGTTCGATTTTAGTTGTTCCTTGTGTGAGATTTATTTTGGGTCCCTGATGTCTGGATCTTTGCTGGAACACAAGGACTTTGGTTTTTTGGGGTTTATTGTCAGGGCCCAGGTCTGACAGAACGACTCCAGCAGATCCAGGTTCTGCTGTAGACCCTCCTTAGTTGGAGACAGCAGAACCAGGTCGTCTGCATAGAGGAGGAATTTAACCATGGATTCATATAGGGTGAGGCCGGGTGCTGTAGATTGTTCAAGTAGTTCTGCCAGTTCATTTATGTAAATATTAAAGAGTGTCGGTGAGATTGGCGAGCCCTGCATCACCCCCCGCCCCTGTGGGAAGTATTTTGTTTGTTTGTCTCCAATTTTAACTGCACATCTCTCTCTCTCTCTCCCCCGTCTCTCTCCCCCAGTCTCTCTCTCTACCCCAGTTTCTCTCTCTCTCCCCAGTCTCTCTCCTCTCTCCCCAATTCTCTCTCTCTCTCTCTCCCCTGTCTCTCTCTCTCCCCCCAGTCGCTCTCTCCCCCCCAGCCGCTCTCTCCCCCCCAGTCACTCTCTCCCCCCCAGTCACTCTCTCCCCCCCGGTCGCTCTCTTCCCCCCAGTCTCTCTCTTCCCCCCAGTCTCTCTCTTCTCCCCCCAGTCTCTCTTTCTATCTCCCCATCTCTCTCTCTTTCTCTCTATCTCCACGTCTCTCTCTCTCCCCCCAGTCTCTCTCTCTCCTTCCCTCTGTCTCTGTCTGGCTCTCTCTTTCCTTCCCTCTCTCTCTCTCCTCCTTTATCTCTCCTTCTCGCTCCTTCCCTCTCTCTCTCTCTCTTCCTTCTCTCTCTTTCATCTCTCTGCCCCCCTGTCGCTCATTCTCTCTTCCCCCCAGTCGCTCTCTCTCTCTCTTCCCCCCAGTCGCTCTCTCTTCCCCCCAGTCGCACTCTCTCTCTTCCCCCCAGTCGCTCTCTCTCTTTTTCCCCCAGTCGCTCTCTCTCTCTCTTCCCCCCAGTCGCTCTTTCTCTCTCTTCCCCCCACTCACTCTCTCTCTTCCCCTCACTCGCTCTCTCTCTTCCCCCCACTCGCTCTCTTTCTTCCCCCCACTCGGTCTCTCTCTTCCCCCCACTCGCTCTCTCTCTTTCCCCCACTCGCTCTCTCTCTTCCCCCCACTCACTCTCAATTCAATTCAATTCAACTCAAATCGCTTTATTGGCATGACAAGGTACATCTCATGTTGCCAAAGCATCGAAAAACATTCATGGTTGTACAAAAAATACAGATCTATCCATACAGTGTGCAAACAGATATATCCCTGAGTGTATAAATATACATTCATATAATTTGTATATACTCTTTTCTTATATTTAGTGGTTGTCCCTCTGTTTATGGCAAGCCGTAACGTAGTGTGCCACAAAGGTTACACAATTTCTCTCTTCCCCTAGTAGGTATGGGTATGGGAGTTTTTGTTCGTCATTCAAATTTCTGAATTCCGTGCATATTTTTGTGAATTTTGGGTAGAAATTCTCCCTTATGCCCTGATATTTTCTACAAGCTGTAAGGAAGTGCATCTCTGTCTCCACCACTCCCTGACTGCAGTGAGAGCATATCCTGTCCTCTCTTGGTAGCCGGGTCTGCCTGTGTCTACCTTTTTCTATCGCCAGGCTATGTTCACTAAGTCTGTACATTGTCAAGGTTTTTCTCAGTTTGCTATCCTTTACCCTGGTCAGGTCATCAGCCATGTTGTATTGTCTGTTTAGGGCCAAGTAGCATTTGAGTTTGCTTTGGGTTTTTGTTGTTTCTGCCCAATATGAGAGATATTTTTCCTTTTGCTTAGCGACGATTGTGTTGGGTCGAATTCTTTGTGTTACGCTGTCACTGTCCTGGGGCTGGTTATTGTTAGTAGTGTTAGTAGTTACTTCACTGAGTCCCAGGACTAGTTGACTGAGGGTATTCTTCTTTATGGTCCTCTCTTGGCATTTCAGGGCTTCGTAATGATAGCATTGGGGGTTGCTCATTTCTAGGTGTTTCCAAAATTTGGTGGCTCTTTTTTGGATAGTGATTATTAATGGATATTGGCCTAGTTCTGCCCTGCATGCATTGTTTACGGTTTTCCTTTGAGTCCGGAGGATACTTTTACAGAATTCTGCATGTAGGATCTCAATTGCATGTTTGTCCCATTTTGCAAATTCTTGTTGTGTTAGCGGTCCCCACACCTCACTGCCATAAAGTGCAATTGGTTCAATTACTGATTTGAAAATTTTGAGCCAAATGCTAATTGGGATTTCTATTTGGATTGATTTTTTAATGGCATAGAAAGCCCTTCTTGCTTTCTCTTTCAGTTCATTCACAGCCAGATGAAAATTTCCCGTAGAACTGATTTTTAAGCCCAAGTATGTGCAGTTAGTGGTTTGATCAATTTTGGTTGTTCCGAGTGTGAAATTTATTTTGGGTCCCTGATGTCTGGATCTTTGCTGGAACAGAAGGACTTTGGTTTTTTGGGGATTTATTGTCAGGGCCCAGGTCTGGCAGAACGATTCCAGCAGATCCAGGTTCTGCTGTAGACCCTCCTTCGTTGGTGACAGCAGACTCTCCTTGCTGTAGACTCTCTCTCTTCCCCCCACTCGCTCTCTCTCTTCCGCCCACTCGCTCTCTCTCTTCCCCCCACTCGCTCTCTCTCTGCCCCCCACTCGCTCTCTCTCTTCCCCCCACTCGCTCTCTCTCTTCACCCCACTCGCTCTCTCTCTTCGCCTACTCGCTCTCTCTCTTCCCCCCACTCGCTCTCTCTCTTCCCCCCACTCGCTCTCTCTCTTCCCCCCACTCACTCTCTCTCTTCCCCCCACTCGCCCTCTCTCTTCTCCCCACTCGCTAACTCTCTTCCCCCCACTCGCTCTCTCTCTTCCCCCCACTCGCTCGCTCTCTCTCCTCCCCCCACTCGCTCACTCTCTCTCTTCCCCCCAGTCGCTCTCTCTCTCTCTTCCCCCCAGTCGCTCTCTCTTCCCCCAGTCGCACTCTTTCTCTTCCCCCCAGTCGCTCTCTCTCTTTTTCCCCCAGTCGCTCTCTCTCTCTCTTCCCCCCAGTCGCTCTCTCTCTCTCTTCCCCCCACTCACCCTCTTTCTTCGCCCCACTTGCTCTCTCTCTTCCCCCACTCGCTCTCTTTCTTTCCCCCACTCGGTCTCTCTCTTCCCCCCACTCGCTCTCTCTCTTTCCCCCACTCGCTCTCTCTCTTCCCCCCACTCACTCTCAATTCAATTCAATTCAATTCAAATCGCTTTATTGGCATGACAAGGTACATCTCATGTTGCCAAAGCATCGAAAAACATTCATGGTTGTACACAAAAATACAGATCTATCCATACAGTGTGCAAACAGATATATCCCTGAGTGTATAAATATACATTCATATAATTTGTATATACTAATTTCTTATGTTTAGTGGTTGTCCCTCTGTTTATGGCAAGCTGTAACGTAGTGTGCCACTAAGGTTACACAATTTCTCTCTTCCCCTAGTAGGTATGGGAGTTTTTGGTCGTCATTCAAATTTCTGAATTCCGTGCATATTTTTGTGAATTTTGGGTAGAAATTCTCCCTTATGCCCTGACATTTTCTACAAGCTGTGAGGAAGTGCATCTCTGTCTCCACCACTCCCTGACTGCAGTGAGAGCATATCCTGTCCTCTCTTGGTAGCCGGGTCTGCCTGTGTCTACCTTTTTCGATCGCCAGGCTATGTTCACTAAGTCTGTACATTGTCAAGGTTTTTCTCAGTTTGCTATCCTTTACCCTGGTCAGGTAATCAGCCATGTTGTATTGTCTGTTTAGGGCCAAGTAGCATTTGAGTTTGCTTTGGGTTTTTGTTGGTTCTGCCCAATATGAGAGATATTTTTCCTTTTGCTTAGCGACGATTGTGTTGGGTCGAATTCTTTGTGTTACGCTGTCACTGTCCTGGGGCTGGTTATTGTTAGTAGTGTTAGTAGTTACTTCACTGAGTCCCAGGACTAGTTGACTGAGGGTATTCTTCTTTATGTTCCTCTCTTGGCATTTCAGGGCTTCGTAATGATAGCATTGGGGGTTGCTCATTTCTAGGTCTTTCCAAAATTTGGTGGCTCTTTTTTGGATAGTGATTATTAATGGATATTGGCCTAGTTCTGCCCTGCATGCATTGTTTACGGCTTTCCTTTGAGTCCGGAGGATACTTTTACAGAATTCTGCATGTAGGATCTCAATTGCATGTTTGTCCCATTTTGCAAATTCTTGTTGTGTTAGCGGTCCCCACACCTCACTGCCATAAAGTGCAATTGGTTCAATTACTGATTTGAAAATTTTGAGCCAAATGCTAATTGGGATTTCTATTTGGATTGATTTTTTAATGGCATAGAAAGCCCTTCTTGCTTTCTCTTTCAGTTCATTCACAGCCAGATGAAAATTTCCCGTAGAACTGATTTTTAAGCCCAAGTATGTGCAGTTAGTGGTTTGATCAATTTTGGTTGTTCCGAGTGTGAAATTTATTTTGGGTCCCTGATGTCTGGATCTTTGCTGGAACAGAAGGACTTTGGTTTTTTGGGGATTTATTGTCAGGGCCCAGGTCTGGCAGAACGATTCCAGGAGATCCAGGTTCTGCTGTAGACCCTCCTTAGTTGGTGACAGCAGACTCTCTTTGCTGTAGACTCTCTCTCTTCCCCCCACTTGCTCTCTCTCTTCCGCCCACTCGTTCTCTCTCTTCCCCCCACTCGCTCTCTCTCTGCCCCCCACTCACTCTCTCTCTTCCCCCCACTCGCTCTCTCTCTTCACCCCACTCGCTCTCTCTCTTCGCCTAATCGCTCTCTCTCTTTCCCCCACTCGCTCTCTCTCTTCCCCTCACTCGCTCTCTCTCTTCCCCCCACTCACTCTCTCTCTTCCCCCCACTCACCCTCTCTCTTCCCCCCACTCGCTAACTCTCTTCCCCCCACTTGCTCTCTCTCTTCCCCCCACTCGCTCGCTCTCTCTCCTCCCTCCACTCGCTCACTCTCTCTCTTCCCCCCAGTCGCTCCCTCTCTCTCTTCCCCACAGTCGCTCCCTCTCTCTCTTCCCCCCTGTCGCTCCCTCTCTCTCGTCCCCCCAGTCACTCCCTCTCTCTCTTCCAACAACAACATGCCCTCAAAAAAGCCTAGGCACTGCCGGGCACCCCCAGCTAGTATATATATAATTGCTCTTCTGTCTGTCTGTCTGTTTGTCTGTCCTCTATACACTCAAAAGTTACAGAGCGTACCTACACATGTGTTACATCAAAAGAAAGCTTACGATTCCAGAACGGTCATAAGCGTATTTACTTTTCGGTGAGACAAAAATTGTGCCGACGGTATCCAAAAAACGTTCAAAATTCGGCTCATTATCCCCTCATTAGCATTGAGTGACTATGATGTTGAAGAGCTGCTATGATGTCAGAGCAGTTTTTGTGCTGTCATATAGAAATCAATGCTTTCACTGTGCCCAGCCTACTCAGCTGGGGTGACTCGGCCCGGGCCTCTTCCTCTCTTCTCTCTCTCTCTCCCCATCTCTCTCTCCCCACTCAGTCTCTCTCTCTCCCTCTCTCTCTCTCTCCCAGTCTCTCTCTCTCCCCCAGTCTCCCAGTCTCTCTCTCTCCTCCAGACTCTCCCTCCTCCAGTCTTGCTCTCTCTCTCCCCCCCCCCCAGTCTCTCTCTCTCTATCTCCCCAGTCTCTCTCTCTCTCTCTCGGCCACTCTCTCTCCCCCCTCAGTCGCTCTCTCTCTCTCCCAGTCTCTCTCTCTCTCTCCCAGTCTCTCTCTCTCCCCCCCATGTCTCTCTCTCTCTCCCCCAGTCTCTCTCTCTCTCCCCAGTCTCTCTCTCTCCCCCCAGTCTCTCTCTCTCTCCAGTCTCTCTCTCCACCCAGTCACTCTCTCCCCCAATCTCTCTCTCTCTCTCCCCTCCAGACTCTCTCTCCCCCAGTCTCTCTCTCTCCCCAGTCTCTCTCTCTCTCTCCCCCACTCTCTCCCTCTCCCCCGTCACTCTCCCTCTCTCCCCCACTCTCTCCCTCTCCCTCCACTCTCTGCATCGCCCCCCAAGTCTCTCTCTCTCTCTTTCTCTCCCCATTTCTCTCTCTCTCCCCTCAGTCTCTCTCTCTCGCTCTCTATCTCCCCAGTCTCTCTCTCTCTCCCCAGTCTCTCTCTCCCTACCCCCGTCTCTCTCTCGCTCTCTCTCTCTTCCCCAGTCTCTCCAATTCCAATTCCAATTCCGATTCAAATGCTTTATTGGCATGAAAGTTTACAGAGAACCATATTGCCAAAGCTTACATAGCAAAAAGGTACAGTTTTCCAACATTCTGTAGGTGTCAATCGATTTGACATTTGTTGGGTACATACAATATTACTTTTAAACAATATTAATTTTAAACAGTCTTTGTACTTCATTTGGTACGTTCAATATTAATTTTAAACAGTCTTAATTTTAAACAGTCCTCAGGTTGTGACATGTTGTTACATATTTGGCCCCAAGGTATGGTCTGTCTCCTTCTCCTAGGACTAATCTCAATTTTGACAGGTCATCCAATTCCTTGAAATCTGGGGTTGTTTGGCTTAGCTTGTTGAATAATATGTTTCTTGATGTGTTGAATTTTTCGCATTTTAGGAGGAAATGCATTTCTGTTTCAACCTCGCTGGCCAGACATTGATCGCATATTCTATTCTCTCTAGGCTGCCAGGATTTCTTGTATCTGCCTTTTTCAATTTCCAGTTGGTGGTCGCTTAGTCTGTACCTGGTGAGGGTCTGTCTCTGTTTTGTGTCTCTGATGGTCGTGAGGTAGTCTGCCAGTTTATATTCTCTTTTTAGGGCCCGGTAACATTCTAATCTGCTTTGGCTTTTGGTTATTTTGTTCCAATGTTCCAGGTAGGTTTCTTTGCATTGTTTAATGATTTGGTTCACTCGGATTGGTGTTTGGACGGCTGTGTTGGTCTGGGGCTGGTCAGGGTCCGGCTGAGTACTTAGTTTCAGTAGCAGCTGACTCAGGGGACTCTTTTCTGGGTTTAGCTCTTGGGTCTGAAAGGCTTTGAAATGTCTCTCTCCCCCAGTCTCTCTCTCTCCCCCTCAGTCTCTCTCTCTCTATCTATCTCCCCATTCTCTCTCCCCCTCAGTCTCTCTCTCTCTATCTATCTCCCCATTCTCTCTCTCTCCCCAGTCTCTCTCATCTCTCTCTCTCCCCCGTCTCTCTCTCTCTCTCCCCCAGTCTCTCTCTCCCCCCTCAGTCACTCTCTCTCTCCCCCCTCAGTCTCTCTCTCTCTATCTCCCTAGTCTCTCTCTCTCCCCAGTCTCTCCCTCTCTCTCTCTCCCCGTCTCTCTCTCTCTCCCCCCCTCAGTCGCGCTCTCTCTTCCCCTCAGTCTCTCTCTCTCTATCTCCCCATTCTCTCTCTCTCTCCCCAGTCTCTCTCTTCTCTCCCCCCAGTCTCTCTACTCTTTCTCTCTATCTCCCCTGTTTCTCTCTCTCTACCCCAGTCTCTCTCTCTGCCCCTCAGTCGCTCTCTCTCTCCCCCCTCAGTCTCTCTCTCTGTCTCCCCAGTCTCTCTCTCTCTCTCTCTATCTTCCCATCTCTCTCTCTCTCTCCCTCTCTCCCCCCAGTGCTCTACTCTTTCTCTCTCCCCATCTCTCTCCCTCTCCCCCAGTCTCTCTCTCTCCTCCCCTCTCTGTCTCTCTCTCCTTCCCTCTCTCTCTCTCTGTCTCTCTCTCCTTCCCTCTCTCTCTCTCTCCTTCCCTCTCTCTCTCTCTCTCTCCTTCCCTCTCTCTCCTTCCCTCTCTCTCTCGTCTCCCCCCAGTCTTTCTCTCTCTCTTGCATCGCGGCGGGTGTTTCATTCCATGTGTGAGCGGGCCTAATACTGCAGCCTCCCGAAACGTCGCTGCCATTTTTTTAATACCGACAGCGACAGCACCAGCACAACAAACCCCCACAGTGCGGCTCCATCACAGTATCCCGCTCCCGGCCCGCCGGAGCGGGAGGTGAGTTGTGGTCACTCGGGCCGGGCCTCACAACCGCTCGGCCCAAGACACAGAGCGGGGGAGTGGCAGCGGCCAGCCATAAACCGCCCGGCCCTGTAAACTGCCGTTTTACAAAAAAGCCTTGGCAACGCCGGGCCCCCCTAGCTAGTATATATATAAAATTGCTCTTCTGTCTGTCTGTCTGTCTGTCTGTCTGTACGCTATACACTCAAAAGTTATAGAGCATACCTACACGTGTGTTGCATCAAAAGAAAGCTTACGATTCCGGAACGGTCATAAGCGTATTTACTTTTTGGTCTGCTAAAAATTGTGCCGACGGTATCCAAAAAACTTTCAGAATTCCGCTTATTATCTGCTCATTAGCATTGAGTGACGTGAAGGTTGACCAATCATACAGTCGAGCAACATGATGGTCGACCAATCGCTGCTTCATGGGGGCGGGTTGATTGTGTGTGCGGGCGGGCCATCCTAGAGTCGAGTGACATGACGATTGACCAATCCTACAGTTCAGTGACCTGACGGTTGACCAATCGGTGCGTGTGTGGGTGGGCCTAATCCTTCTGAGCTGAGGTGAGTAGCCGCCATCTTGATTCCAAACTCTTCAATTCTTTTCCCCGCTTTCTGCGTGTTTCTTTTCAAATCTAGATTTCCAGCAAAAAAAAAGTTTGTGGCGCCAAGCTCGCCTGGGCGCCGGAATTACCGCTGCGCGTGGAGCCACTTGCGCCATCGGGATATTCAGTTTCTGCGCCCCAAATGGAAGCGGGCCGCTAAACGAGGCTTCCCGCGCCCCGCCTGGGGCGCTGAAACTGAATATCGGCGCCCAAAGTGCCGCAGCGCCACCTGCTGCGGCACGGCACGCTGCGGTACTGCAGGCCTTCCTCCCACTGTTAAGGGGGAGGTGCCTGCAAAAGCACGATCCCCGCTCGCGAGTGCCGGCAAATGAGCCCAGCACCAAGGAGAAGTGCCGGGCTCTCGGGAAACAGCCGGCAATGCCGCGGGGGGGGGCTGTAGGAGGCCGGGGACGGAGGTGCGGGCAGGCGGCCGCCAAAAAAGCGGCCGGCCGCACCTCCACCTTAACTAGCGCCACTACCGCCACAGGTTGGCCCCTGTGTACCGGTCGCTATTTGTGGCTGTCGCGGAAGAGGCGGGCGTGACCTAAAATGGCGTTCGGGGTGGTAGCGGGGCGCTGCGCACACCAATGATGTCATCGGTGGCGGCGCAACGCTACAGGCTAACGCCGCCATTAGCGCCCTGCTAAATATCGCGGTGGTTGTGGCCAGTGGTGCTAAAGCCTCTGAGTGGCCTCTTTGGGCGCAAACTGGTGGCGCAGGCCACTGAATTTCTAGGCCAAATTGTTTTTAAAAAAAGTTAATTAATTTGTAAATCTTTTCTCTAACCTCTATAATTTTCCTACCTTTCACCGTTTTTCCAGGCCTCGAGGCCTGGGCCTCTGTTGCCCAGCCACGCCCGAGCTAGGCACCTCTTGTCCCGCTCAACAAGCGGCCCGCGATCGCCGCCATCTTTCTAAAGGCTGGCGGCGCGGGACTGAGGTGAGCGTAGCCATCGCCGCCATCTTAGTAAAGGCGGGCGGGGCGGGAGACAGAGCGTGCATCAACGTCGGCCCGGAGCATGACCTGATTCCGACCGGGCCTCACGTGCAAGGTCGTGTACCGGCCGGCTCTGAGGCGCTGATGAGCAGCGACGTCGCTCTCTCACTCTTCCCCGCGCGGCGTGCAGGCGCAGCCACAATCGGCAGTCTTGAAGCCGGCTCGGGCGGGGGGCCAGGGCTCGGGAGGGCGGGGGGTGGGGCTCGGGAGGGCGGGTGGCAGTGCTCCGGAGGGCGGGAAGGGGGGGAAGGTTTACAGCGTCGGCGGGAATCCTGAGCAGCAGAGCGGGGTACAAAAGTCCCCAGAGACCAGGTAAGGCCTCACAGTGTCGGCGGAAACCTGAGCGGCAGAGTGGGGCTATAAAAGTCCCCAGAGACCAGGTAAGGCCTCACAGCATCGGCGGGAATCCTGAGCGGCAGAGCGGGGTATAAAAGTCCCCAGAGACCAGGTAAGGCCTCACAGCATCGGCGGGAATCCTGAGCGGCAGAGCGGGGTATAAAAGTCCCAGAGACCAGGTAAGGCCTCACAGCATCGGCAGGAATCCTGAGCGGCAGAGCGGGCTATAAAAGTCCCCAGAGACCAGGTAAGGCCTCAGTGCGTCGGTGGGAAGCCTGAGCGGCAGAGCGGGGTATAAAAGTCCCCAGAGACCAGGTAAGGCCTCACAGCGTTGGCGGGAAACCTGAGCGGCAGAGCAGGGCTATAAAAGTCCCCAGAGACCAGGTAAGGCCTCACAGCATCGGCGGGAAACCTGAGCGGCAGAGCGGGGTATAAAAGTCCCCAGAGACCAGGTAAGGCCTCACAGCGTCGGCGGGAATCCTGAGCGGCAGAGCGGGGCTATAAAAGTCCCAAGAGACCAGGTAAGGCCTCACAGCGTCGGCGGGAATCCTGAGCGGCAGAGCAGGGTATAAAAGTCCCAGAGACCAGGTAAGGCCTCACAGCGTTGGCGGGAAACCTGAGCGGCAGAGCGGGGTATAAAAGTCCCAGAGACCAGGTAAGGCCTCACAGCGTTGGCGGGAAACCTGAGCGGCAGAGCGGGGTATAAAAGTCCCCAGAGACCAGGTAAGGCCTCAGTGCGTCGGTGGGAAGCCTGAGCGGCAGAGCGGGGTATAAAAGTACCCAGAGACCAGGTAAGGCCTCACAGCGTTGGCGGGAAACCTGAGCGGCAGAGCAGGGCTATAAAAGTCCCCAGAGACCAGGTAAGGCCTCACAGTGTCGGCGGGAATCCTGAGCGGCAGAGCGGGGCTATAAAAGTCCCCAGAGACCAGGTAAGGCCTCACAGCGTCGGCGGGAATCCTGAGCGGCAGAGCGGGGTATAAAAGTCCCAGAGACCCAGGTAAGGCCTCACAGCGTCGGCGGGAATCCTGAGCGGCAGAGCGGGGTATAAAAGTCCCAGAGACCAGGTAAGGCCTCACAGCGTTGGCGGGAAACCTGAGCAGCAGAGCGGGGTATAAAAGTCCCAGAGACCAGGTAAGGCCTCACAGCATCGGCGGGAAACCTGAGCGGCAGAGCGGGGTATAAAAGTCCCAGAGACCAGGTAAGGCCTCACAGCGTTGGTGGGAAACCTGAGCGGCAGAGCGGGGTATAAAAGTCCCCAGAGACCAGGTAAGGCCTCACAGCGTCGGCGGGAATCCTGAGCGGCAGAGCGGGGTATAAAAGTCCCAGAGACCCAGGTAAGGCCTCACAGCGTCGGCGGGAATCCTGAGCGGCAGAGCGGGGTATAAAAGTCCCAGAGACCCAGGTAAGGCCTCACAGCGTCGGCGGGAATCCTGAGCGGCAGAGCGGGCTTTAAAAGTCCCAGAGACCCAGGTAAGGCCTCACAGCATTGGCGGGAAACCTGAGTGGCAGAGCGGGGTATAAAAGTCCCAGAGACCCAGGTAAGGCCTCACAGCGTCGGCGGGAATCCTGAGCGGCAGAGCGGGGTATAAAAGTCCCAGAGACCAGGTAAGGCCTCACAGCGTTGGCGGGAAACCTGAGCGGCAGAGCGGGGTATAAAAGTCCCCAGAGACCAGGTAAGGCCTCACAGCGTCGGCGGGAATCCTGAGCGGCAGAGCGGGGTATAAAAGTCCCAGAGACCCAGGTAAGGCCTCACAGCGTCGGCGGGAATCCTGAGCGGCAGAGCGGGGTATAAAAGTCCCAGAGACCCAGGTAAGGCCACACAGCGTCGGCGGGAATCCTGAGCGGCAGAGCGGGGTATAAAAGTCCCAGAGACCAGGTAAGGCCTCACAGCGTTGGCGGGAAACCTGAGCGGCAGAGCGGGGTATAAAAGTCCCAGAGACCAGGTAAGGCCTCACAGCGTTGGCGGGAAACCTGAGCGGCAGAGCGGGGTATAAAAGTCCCCAGAGACCAGGTAAGGCCTCAGTGCGTCGGTGGGAAGCCTGAGCGGCAGAGCGGGGTATAAAAGTACCCAGAGACCAGGTAAGGCCTCACAGCGTTGGCGGGAAACCTGAGCGGCAGAGCAGGGCTATAAAAGTCCCCAGAGACCAGGTAAGGCCTCACAGCGTCGGCGGGAATCCTGAGCGGCAGAGCGGGGCTATAAAAGTCCCCAGAGACCAGGTAAGGCCTCACAGCGTCGGCGGGAATCCTGAGCGGCAGAGCGGGGTATAAAAGTCCCAGAGACCCAGGTAAGGCCTCACAGCGTCGGCGGGAATCCTGAGCGGCAGAGCGGGGTATAAAAGTCCCAGAGACCAGGTAAGGCCTCACAGCGTTGGCGGGAAACCTGAGCAGCAGAGCGGGGTATAAAAGTCCCAGAGACCAGGTAAGGCCTCACAGCATCGGCGGGAAACCTGAGCGGCAGAGCGGGGTATAAAAGTCCCAGAGACCAGGTAAGGCCTCACAGCGTTGGCGGGAAACCTGAGCGGCAGAGCGGGGTATAAAAGTCCCCAGAGACCAGGTAAGGCCTCACAGCGTCGGCGGGAATCCTGAGCGGCAGAGCGGGGTATAAAAGTCCCAGAGACCCAGGTAAGGCCTCACAGCGTCGGCGGGAATCCTGAGCGGCAGAGCGGGGTATAAAAGTCCCAGAGACCCAGGTAAGGCCTCACAGCGTCGGCGGGAATCCTGAGCGGCAGAGCGGGCTTTAAAAGTCCCAGAGACCCAGGTAAGGCCTCACAGCATTGGCGGGAAACCTGAGTGGCAGAGCGGGGTATAAAAGTCCCAGAGACCCAGGTAAGGCCTCACAGCGTCGGCGGGAATCCTGAGCGGCAGAGCGGGGTATAAAAGTCCCAGAGACCAGGTAAGGCCTCACAGCGTTGGCGGGAAACCTGAGCGGCAGAGCGGGGTATAAAAGTCCCCAGAGACCAGGTAAGGCCTCACAGCGTCGGCGGGAATCCTGAGCGGCAGAGCGGGGTATAAAAGTCCCAGAGACCCAGGTAAGGCCTCACAGCGTCGGCGGGAATCCTGAGCGGCAGAGCGGGGTATAAAAGTCCCAGAGACCCAGGTAAGGCCTCACAGCGTCGGCGGGAATCCTGAGCGGCAGAGCGGGCTTTAAAAGTCCCAGAGACCCAGGTAAGGCCTCACAGCATCGGCGGGAAACCTGAGTGGCAGAGCGGGGTATAAAAGTCCCAGAGACCCAGGTAAGGCCTCACAGCGTCGGCGGGAATCCTGAGCGGCAGAGCGGGGTATAAAAGTCCCAGAGACCAGGTAAGGCCTCACAGCGTCGGCGGGAATCCTGAGCGGCAGAGCGGGGTATAAAAGTCCCAGAGACCAGGTAAGGCCTCACAGTGTCGGCGGGAATCCTGAGCGGCAGAGCGGGGTATAAAAGTCCCCAGAGACCAGGTAAGGCCTCACAGCGTCGGTGGGAAGCCTGAGCGGCAGAGCAGGGCTATAAAAGTCCCCAGAGACCAGGTAAGGCCTCACAGCGTCGGCGGGAATCCTGAGCGGCAGAGCGGGGTATAAAAGTCCCCAGAGACCAGGTAAGGCCTCACAGCGTCGGCGGGAATCCTGAGCGGCAGAGCAGGGTATAAAAGTCCCAGAGACCCAGGTAAGGCCTCACAGCGTCGGCGGGAATCCTGAGCGGCAGAGCGGGGTATAAAAGTCCCAGAGACCCAGGTAAGGCCTCACAGCATCGGCGGGAAACCTGAGCGGCAGAGCGGGGTATAAAAGTCCCAGAGACACAGGTAAGGCCTCACAGCATCGGCGGGAAACCTGAGCAGCAGAGCGGGGTATAAAAGTCCCCAGAGACCAGGTAAGGCCTCACAGCGTCGGCGGGAATCCTGAGCGGCAGAGCGGGGTATAAAAGTCCCAGAGACCCAGGTAAGGCCTCACAGCGTCGGCGGGAATCCTGAGCGGCAGAGCGGGGTATAAAAGTCCCAGAGACCCAGGTAAGGCCTCACAGCGTCGGCGGGAATCCTGAGCGGCAGAGCGGGGTATAAAAGTCCCAGAGACCCAGGTAAGGCCTCACAGCGTCGGCGGGAATCTCGAGCGGCAGAGCAGGGCTATAAAAGTCCCCAGAGACCAGGTAAGGCCTCACAGCGTCGGCGGGAATCTCGAGCGGCAGAGCAGGGCTATAAAAGTCCCCAGAGACCAGGTAAGGCCTCACAGCGTCGGCGGGAATCCTGAGCAGCAGAGCGGGGTATAAAAGTCCCACAGACCCAGGTAAGGCCTCACAGTGTCGGCGGGAATCCTGAGCGGCAGAGCGGGGCTATAAAAGTCCCAGAGACCAGGTAAGGCCTCACAGCGTCGGCGGGAATCTCGAGCGGCAGAGCGGGGCTATAAAAGAGCCAGAGACCAGGTAAGGCCTCACAGCGTCGGCGGGAATCTCGAGCGGCAGAGCGGGGCTATAAAAGTCCCAGAGACCAGGTAAGGCCTCACAGCATCGGCGGGAAACCTGAGCGGCAGAGCGGGGTATAAAAGTCCCCAGAGACCAGGTAAGGCCTCACAGCGTCGGCGGGAATCCTGAGCGGCAGAGCGGGGTATAAAAGTCCCAGAGACCCAGGTAAGGCCTCACAGCGTCGGCGGGAATCCTGAGCGGCAGAGCGGGGTATAAAAGTCCCAGAGACCCAGGTAAGGCCTCACAGCGTCGGCGGGAATCTCGAGCGGCAGAGCGGGGTATAAAAGTCCCAGAGACCCAGGTAAGGCCTCACAGCGTCGGCGGGAATCCTGAGCGGCAGAGCGGGGTATAAAAGTCCCAGAGACCCAGGTAAGGCCTCACAGCGTCGGCGGGAATCCTGAGCGGCAGAGCGGGGTATAAAAGTCCCAGAGACCCAGGTAAGGCCTCACAGCGTCGGCGGGAATCCTGAGCGGCAGAGCGGGGTATAAAAGTCCCAGAGACCCAGATAAGGCCTCACAGCGTCGGCGGGAATCCTGAGCGGCAGAGCGGGGTATAAAAGTCCCAGAGACCCAGGTAAGGCGTACCAGTCTCCAGTCTGGAAGGAGAGAGGTAAAAAGTAATCCAAGTGTGACGTCACCAGAAAGCGGGTAAGTGATTGGTTGGTGAGTATTTCTCCCTTTTAAGCTTAAATCTCTTTGGTTTATAGTTCTAAGGTGTGATATTCACCATCTAGAATTGGGGCAGAGGATATTTAAGAATAATATTAATAAATTTAATTAATTACATAGAATGGGAGATCAGGTGATGTGTTGCTGCTGCAATATGTGGGAGCTGGTGAACACCATTGATGCTCACGGTGATCACATTTGCAGTAAGTGTTGGCTGCTCGAGGAACCCCGGCTCCGTGTTGAAGAGCTGGAGTCCGAGCTTCAAACACTGAGACACATCAGGGAGGGGGAGAGTTACCTGGACTCTGTGTATCACGAGGTAGTCACACCAATTAGATTAATTAATTCAGATGTAGTCCGTGGCCAAGGTCAGGATGGTGTGACTAGAAGTGAGGCAGGTACGGGGATCCAGGAGGTAGTGTTGGAGGAGCCGCAGCCCTTGCACTTGTCCAACAGGTTCGAGGCTCTTACTCCCTGTGGGGACAGGAGCAGGGACTGCAGGGAGGATGAGCAACCTGGCCACAGCACCGTGGAGCAGGGGGCCATTAAAGTGGGGGGAGTTGAAAGAAATGTTGTAGTGGTAGGGGATAGTATCATTAGGGGGATAGATAGAGTTCTTTGCAGCCGAGAGCGAGAGTCCCGAAGGCTGTGTTGCCTGCCCGGTGCCAGGGTTAAGGACATCTCCTCTGGACTGGAGAGAGACTTGGAGCGGGAGGGGGAGGATCCAGTTGTCGTGGTCCATGTTGGTACCAACGACATAGATAGGACAAGGAAGGAGGTTCTGCTGAGGGAGTTTGAGCAGCTAGGGGCCAAATTATAAAGCAGAACCACAAGGGTAATAATCTCTGGATTATTACCTGAACCACGAGTGAATTTGGCTAGGACAAATAAAATTAGAGAGTTAAATGCGTGGCTCAAAGACTGGTGTGGGAGAAATGGGTTTTGCTTCCTGGGACACTGGCACCAGTACTGGGGCAGGAGGGAGCTGTTCCGTTGGGACGGACTTCACTTGGCCAGTGCTGGGACTAGAGTCCTGGCGGATCATATAACTAGGGCTGTAGAGAGGGCTTTAAACTAACTAGTGGGGGGGAGGTTCCTAGAGAGCAAATAATAAAAATGACAACAGAGAGGGTCATAGACTCAGGTAGCAGTGGGGAAATTAAAAGCCAGAGCGTGTCAGGAAGGGGCAGAAGGTATGGAGTAAAAGGTAAAGTAATAAAAAGGGCAAAAGCAGGAACTAAGTGTCACAAAACACCTTTGAAAGTTCTCTATCTGAATGCACGTAGCATTCGTAACAAAATAGACGAGTTAATGGCACAAATAACTACATATGGGTATGATCTTGTGGCCATTACAGAAACATGGCTGCAGGGTGACAATGCCTGGGAATTAAACATACCAGGTTATTTAACGATCAGGAAGGACAGGCAGGAAGGAAGGGGAGGTGGGGTGGCTATGTTAATAAAGGAAGGAATCACTGTAATACAGAGAAATGATATTGGGTCAAAAGATCAGGATAATGAAACATTTTGGGTGGAGGTAAGGAATAATAAGGGGAAAAAAACACTAGTGGGCGTAGTCTATAGGCCCCCGAACAGTGGCAACTCTGTTGGACGGAGTATCAATCAGGAAATAGTTGAGGCTTGTAATAAGGGAACATCTATAATTATGGGGGATTTTAATGATCATATTAATTGGACAAATCAAATTGGGCAGGGCAGCCTTGAGGATGAGTTCATTGAGTGTATTAGGGATGGGTTTCTTGAGCAGTATGTAACTGAACCGACCAGGGGGCAAGCAACCTTAGATCTGGTCCTGTGTAATGAGACGGGATTAATTAAAAATGTCCTAGTAAAGGATCCCCTTGGAATGAGTGACCATAACATGGTTGAATTCCATATTCAATTAGAGGGTGAGAAGGTTGGATCTCAAACAAGCGTGCTACGCTTGAATAAAGGAGACTATGAAGGTATGAGAGTGGAATTGAGTAGAGTGGATTGGGAAAATAGATTAAAGGGTAAGACGATACATGATCAGTGGTGTACATTTAAGGAGTTATTTTACAACTTCCAAAAAAATATATATTCCACTGAGAAGAAAAGGGTGTAAAAGAAAAGACAGCCATCCGTGGCTAAGTAAAGAAATTAAGGATAGTATTCGACTAAAAACAAGGGCATATAAGGTAGCCAAATCTAGTGGGAGGATAGAGGATTGGGAAAACTTTAAAAGACAGCAAAAAATAACAAAAAGATTGATTAAGAAAGGGAAGATAGAATATGAAAGTAAATTAGCAAAAAATATAAAAACAGATAGTAAGAGTTTTTATAGTTATATAAAAAGAAAAAGGGTGGCTAAAGTAAATGTTGGTCCCTTAGAGGATGAGACCGGGAGATTAATGGTGGGAAATATGGAGATTGCAAAAACACTGAATGAATATTTTACATCAGTCTTTACAGTAGAAGACACTAAGAATATCCCAACACTGGACAAACAGGGGGCTAAAGGGGGGGAGGAGCTAAACACGATCAAAATCACTAAGGAAATGGTACTCGGTAAAATAATGGGACTCAAGGCGAATAAATCACCTGGACCTGATGGCTTACATCCTAGGGTCTTGAGGGAAGTGGCGGTAGGGATTGTGGATGCATTGGTAATAATTTTCCAAAACTCCCTGGACTCGGCAAAGGTCCCGGCAGACTGGAAAACTGCTAATGTAACACCCTTATTTAAAAAGGGCAGTAGACAGAAGGCTGGAAACTATAGACCAGTTAGCCTAACATCTGTGGTAGATAAAATTTTGGAGTCCATTATTAAGGAGACAGTAACAGGACATTTGGATAATCATAATTTAATAGGACAAAGTCAGCATGGTTTTATGAAGGGGAAGTCATGTTTGACAAATTTGCTGGAGTTCTTTGAGGAAGTAACGTGTAGGGTGGATAAAGGGGAACCAGTGGACGTATTGTATTTAGACTTCCAAAAGGCATTTGACAAGGTGCCACACAAAAGATTATTGCTTAAGATAAAAAATCACGGGAATGGGGGTAATATTCTGGCATGGATAGAGGATTGGCTATCTAACAGAAGGCAGAGAGTTGGGATAAATGGTTCATTCTCAGACTGGCAATCAGTAACTAGTGGTGTTCCGCAGGGGTCAGTGCTGTGTCCCCAACTCTTTACAACCTATATTAACGATTTGGAGGAGGGGACCGAGTGTAACATATCAAAGTTTGCAGATGATACTAAGATGGGAGGGAAAGTAGTGAGTGAGGAGGACATAAAAAACCTGCAAGGGGACATCGACAGGCTAAGTAAGTGGGCAGAGATTTGGCAGATGGAATACAACACTGGAAAGTGTGAGGTTATGCACTTTGGCAGGAAAAATCGTAGAGCAAGTTATTATCTTAATGGCAAGAAACTGGAAAGTACTGAAGTACAAAGGGATCTGGGGGTCCTGGTGCACGAAACTCAAAAGGTTAGTATGCAGGTGCAGCAAGTGATTAAGAAGGCCAATGGAATGTTGGCTTTCATTGCTAGGGGGATAGAATATAAAAATAGGGAGGTATTGCTTCAGTTGTACAAGGTATTGGTGAGACCGCACCTGGAATACTGCGTACAGTTTTGGTGCCCATACTTAAGAAAGGACATACTTGCTCTCAGTCAGTGCAAAGAAGGTTCACTCGGTTAATCCCGGGGATGAGGGGATGGACATATGAGGAGAGGTTGAGTAGATTGGGACTCTACTCATTGGAGTTCAGAAGCATGAGAGGCGATCTTATTGAAACATATAAGATTGTGAAGGGGTTGGATCGGGTGGATGCGGGGAAGATGATCCCGATGATGGGTGAAACTAGAACTAGGGGGCATACCCTTAGAATAAGGGGCTGCTCTTTCAACACTGAGATGAGGAATATGCTGCCCCAAAAAGCTGTAGAAGCTACGTCATTACATAAATTTAAAACAGAAATAGACAGTTTCCTAGAAGTAAAGGGAATTAAGGGTTACGGGGAGCGGGCAGGAATTTGGACATGAGTCTAGGTTCGGATTGGTCATGGCCCTGTGGGTAGCGGAGCGGGCCCAGGGGCCGTGTAGCCTGATCCTGCTCCTATTTCGTGTGTCTAATTCTGTTAGATTCAGGAGATGGTTCTGTGATAGTGGATTGGCGGTTAGGATCAGATCAGCCATGATCTTATTGAATCGCAGAGCAGGCTTGAGGGGCCGATTGGCCTACTCCTGCTCCTATTTCTCATGTTCTTATGTTCTTACGCCGGCAGCCGGGCCCGGCCCTCTCTCTCAGGCTCGGCTCCAGCGCAGAGCCATCCGCAATCGGGCGGTCTTGAAGCCATCTCGGGCGAGGGGGGCCGGGGGCTCGGGAGGGCGGGCCGGGGCTCGGGAGGGCGGGGGCTCGGGAGGGGCGGAGGGGCGGGGCTCGGGAAGGGCGGGAAGTGGTTACCCCCGGCATACCGGGGCACAGCCGTCTCAAAAGTCTCAAGCCGGCTCAAGCCCGTTCCCGGGGCTTGACTCTCCATTTGCGGCCATGGGCCATTCGCCCTCTCGCTCTCCTTCCCTCTGTCTCTCTCTCATCCCACCTCCCCTTCTTCCCCCTCTCCCCTCTCCCCCCCGTCCCTCCCCCCTCTCCCCCCTCCCCTCTCCCCCCTCCCCCTCATCTCCCCCCCTCCCTTCTCCCCTCTACACTCTCCCCCTCCCCTCTACCCCTGCCCCACCCTCCCCTCTCCCCCTCCCTCCCGCTCTGCTCTCCCCTCTCTCCCCCCTCTCCCCTCTCCCCCTCTCTCTACCCCCTGCCTCCCCCTCTCTCTCTCCCCCTCTCTCTCTGCCCCCTCTCTCTTTGCCCCCTCCCTCCACCTCTCTCTCTCCCCTCTCTCTCTCTCTGCCCCATCCCTCCCCCTCTCTCTCTGCCCCCCTCCCTCCCCCTCTCTGCCCCCTCCCTCCCCCTCTCTGACCCCTCCCCCCCTCTCTGCCCCCTCCCTCCCCCTCTCTGCCTGCCCCCCTCACTCCCCCCTCTCTGTCTGCCCCCTCCCTCCCCCCTCTCTGTCTGCCCCCTCCCTCCCCCTCTCTGTCTGCCCCCTCCGTCCCCCTCTCTGTCTGCCCCCTCCCTCACCCTCTCAGTCTGCCCCCTCCCTCCCCCTCTCTGTCTGCCCCCTCCCTCCCTCCCCCTCTCTGTCTGCCCCCTCCCTCCCTCCCCCTCTCTGTCTGCCCCCTCCCTCCCCCTCTCTTTCTGCCCCCTCCCTCCCCCTCTCTGTCTGCCCCCTCCCTCTCCCTTTCTGTTTGCCCCCTCCCTCCCCCTTTCTGTCTGCCCCCTCTCTCCCCCTTTCTCTCTCCCCCTCTCCCTCTGCCCCCTACCTCCTACTCTCTCCCCGCCCACTCGCTCCCCCTCTCTCCCCGCCCCCACCCTTCCCCTCTCTCCCCCTCCCTCCACCTCCCTCCCCCCCTCACCCCTGTCTCCCCCTCCCTCCCTCCCCCTCCGTCCCCCTCCCTCCCCCTCTCTCCACCTCTCTCTCCCTCTCTCTCTCTCTCCCCCTCTCTCTCTCTCCCCAATCAATCTCTCCCCGTCTCTCTCTCTCTCTCTCTCTTCTCCCCCCAGTCTCTCTCTCTCTCTTCTACCCCAATTCTCACTCTCTCGCCCCGTCTATCTCTCTCCCCCCCAGTCTCTCTCTCTCTCTCCCCCAGTCTCTCTCTCTCTCTCTCCCCCAGTCTCTCTCTCTCTCTCTTCTCCGCCCAGTCTTTCTCTCACTCTGTTCTCCCGCCAATCTCTCTGTCTCTCTCTTCTCCCCCTGTCTCTCTCCCTCTCTTCTCCCCCAGTCTCTCTCTCTCTCTCTTCCCCCCGTCTCTCGCTCTCTCTCTTCCCCCATCTCTCGCTCTCTCTCTTCCCCCCAGCCTCTCGCTCTCTCTCTTCCCCCCAGTCTCTCGCTCTCTCTCTTCCCTCCAGTCTCTCGCTCTCTCTCTTACCCCCAGTCTCTCGCTCTCTCTCTTCCCCCCAGTCACTCTCTCTCTTCCCCCCCAGTCGCTCTCTCTCTTCTCCCCAGTCGCTCTCTCTCTTCCCCCCAGTCGCTCTCTCTCTTCCCCCCAGTCGCGCTCTGTCTTCCCCCAGTCGCTCTCTCTCTTCCCCCCAGTCACACTCTCTCTTCCCCCCAGTCGCGCTCTCTCTTCCCCCCAGTCGCTCTCTCTCTTCCCCCCAGTCCCTCTCTCCCTTCCCCCCGTCACTCTCTCTCTTACCCCCAGTCACTCTCTCTCTTCCCCCCAGTCGCTCTCTCTCTTCCCCAAAGTCGCTCTCTCTCTTCCCCCCAGTAGCTCTCTCTCTTCCCCCCAGTCGCACTCTCTCTTCCCCCAGTCACTCTCTCTCTTCCTCCCAGTCGCTCTCTCTCTTCCCTCCAGTCGCTCTCTCTCTTCCCCCCAGTCGCTCTCTCTCTTCCCCGTCTCTCTCTCTCGCTCCCCCGCCTCTCTTTCTCTCTCCCCCCCAGTCTCTCTCTCTCTCCCTTTCTCTCCTTCCCCCTCTCATTCCCCTTCCCCCTCTCTCTCTCTCCTTCCCCCTCTCTCTCTCTCCTTCCCCCTCATTCTCTCTCCTTCCCCCTCTCTCTCTCCTTCCCCCTCTCTCTCTCTCTCCTTCCCCATTGTAGGGGGTTTCTCTTGCTTGCTCTGGTCTCCTGCCAGGCTTCTTGCAATAATTACCCGTGAGTGGTTCGACCCACTCGCCCCTACGGTTCTCAACCTTGGACTTAGGTGCAGGGAGCTGTAGTGCAGAAAAACTCAACAGACCAGGTCGAACAGCACGAAATGGATGCCTTTAATGAACAGTTTGCAACATTATAAAATACATGTCATATGCACAGATTAAAGAAACTACAAGCATGCACACATCTATAAACTTAACTCTATGGAAATGGGGAACACACGGCACATCGTAAAAGGGGTAACACATTACAACTATGCTTAACCCCCTCCCCTAGACCTAACTAAGTTTCGACTTGAGGAACTCGGGATCATGCTCACCACTTTAAGAATTGCGAAAAGGGGTTTGCAGCCTTTCGACACAGCTTTCCGTCGCCACGTGGGTTTGGAAAGTTCTGGCGCAGCTTGTTTTCCTCTTGGTTCTCCTGCGATGTAGGCAGCCGGTACAGCCTTGGTGAGCGCTCGCCACGGATGAATCCGTTACCGACGTGACTTTAAGAGCTGGATGCACATGGGTGAATCCATTACCGATGTGATGTTGAGACACTGGAGTGCCGGGCCCTGAGTGTCTTCTTCTCCGGCCTGGGTCGTCGATCTCCCGATGGTCTTCCTCGGGGCGGGACGCTGGTCCCAAAAAGCTTTCTTTATACAGTCATAATTGTCCTTCTGATTTGAAGCAGAGCTGGAGCACAGGGTGTCTTCTTCTTCGGCCTGGGTCGTCGACGATCTCCCGACAAAATTACCCAGGCCACCCTCGTCGTCTTCTCGTCGTGGCCGGGCCTTACCTGCCAGAGCACCGAACATGGTCCGAACCGAAATGCTGCTTGGTTCCGATGGAGTCTGTTCCGAAGCGTTTTTGAAGCATTCAAGAAGTGAAGCCGAAGTGAAGCTACTGATGGACTTTTTCAATCCACAGTTATACCTTTTTGGAACATTCTTATCTCCCACCAAATCATAGTCCTGTCTTTGTAATAATTTTGGCGGGCCGAACTCTCTGCAGGGGTGTTTTGTCTTCATAACGGGAGTCGGTGATAGCTTAACTGGCCTTCCTGGGCCGATAATGTCTTTGCTTTGTCACCGTAACTCGGCTTGTATATTGATCGGTCTGGAGATTGCCCTTGATGGCTGTTAAATGGCTTCTCTTTGTACAGTAAATGGGTTAAAGTGTTCGTTCAATTTTCCACCCATTTCTTGATGGGCCTCATCCTGCTACCCAAATCTGTCCTGTACTTATAATCTAATCAATATGTATACTCAGTTCCGTGAGTTTCGGTTTCCCGAAACTGGTTTTCGCGGGCTTTAATGTCCTTAATCCACAAACCTGTCTGGCTTGCAGTAACAGAAATTCAAATGGTCCCAGAAGCTGGTCACGAGGTCTGGTGGCCATTTTGTGTGACCTTTTATCAAAGGTTTTCTCTGTACAAGCTTCTTTTTGGTCACTAAAAACTGTCTTATTAACCCTGACTTCTTGCGTGATTACTTATGAAAATTTCGCGAATCTTACAGTCCCTCCTGTGATACTGATAGCTTGCTTAAAGTATCAATAACCCTTGTTGAGCAAATTTTCCCTGATTCCTCACATCCAAACATTCCTAGTGATTAACTACCTATAACCCCCACGACACATGCAGTTCCCATTTCAGAAAAATTACATTGTGTACAGTTGGACAATCATAGGCAGTACTACCTTAAACTATAATACATTCTTCTTTCAGATGTGAAAGGGGCCGATACCCTTTACACCACCTGCATACACATTTCATTAATCAAAATTAGAAAAACCCAATCAACGGTTATAACACAACAGTATTCATACACTTAAAACATATAGTGACCAAAACCAGGAGTGGAGGGACGCTTTATCTTTTAATACTTAGCAGCCTAAGCGGGGGTCTCTTCACCCACTCGTACATAGCGTTCTCTCCACTCTCCTGTGTTCTCGTGCCTCTGGAGGCGTTTGCCTCTCTTGCAATGCACGAACAGTAAATATATTACAATCAAAACCTGACACACTACTAGGATGTGGGATGCTATTCTAATCCAGGGCGAGATCTCTATATTAGTGAACATGTCCCACCATGGTGGGGTGACTATGTCTAATATGTCTTTCCCTAGCTCCAATGTCTTCTGCTCTAGTGTGTAAAAATGCTTCTGTGAGACTATTACGGCTTTTATAATCTTGGTGAGGTGTTCGAGGAGAGGGGGAATGACATAACCAAAATGCGCAACGAATCGCTGCAAATCCATGAAATTCTCTTTTACAGTGAGGTGAACAGTGGAAGGTACAGGAATGGGGACAATTCGCTATTGTGCCACTGGAACTTCAGCCCTGGATTTGAAACAGAAACTGCTGTCACTGACCGGACACCACCCGTGCTGTCCGTGTTGGTAGTGAGGCGCTGCAGTGGTAACACAGTATGTCCCACCTCCGATATATGCCACCTACGGGGGCACATGGTCTTTTGCCATTGCCTCCATGGTGCAATTTACCGGCTTTGCGCTAGCGGCTCTGAACCCGCACTGTGGTTTTAAAAAGGCATTCAAGTGCTGGGGACACAGGATGATGTGTGCTCCCCGGCTTCGACACCCCGAGAGGTCGGTGCCTGTCATCGTACGCTCCCATCTGATGACGTAAGGTGGGACCACTGCGTAACGAATGTGCGCACCCCCCTGAATGACTCCAATGTTCTCCACCCTGTATACCGGGGCGGGTTCTGCTGTGGGACCCAACACCGGCATCCTCACCACTATTCCCATGATAGTGTGATTCGAGCGTCCACAGTCCACTGGGACTGGGTACGCCTCTGCAGCTAGTCTGAGCTGGCACAGACTTAATGCGTTCTCAAAAGGGTGGAGCGCTTGCAAGTGCTTATTGCTGATCCAGGACGGGACCAAACCTTGTTTTAAATCCTCCAGATTACTGCGGCCCTCGCCCAGTAGCCACGCCCCATATAGCACACAAGCCTCGTTCTGTGCTGCCTGATCGGACGCATTCCGATCCTCCCTAATGAGTGCATTTACCGTTCTAGCGTGTTTCTCCAGCTCAGCGATTATCTCTTTTAAGTGTAGTGTCATGGCCTGGTCCTCATGTAGGTCAGAGCCCACTACCTTATTTTCGTTTGTCAGTATGTTCTTTAACTGGGCCTTTAGACCATTAACCTGTGCCTGCAGCTCCATGTTGTCTAGAGCGTTGACAACAGATGTCCCGGTACTAAAAGCAGTGAAAATGTCATTTACAGTACCCCTTCTTTGCCTTCCTACCCGATCCAAAACTTCCTGTGGTGTGGTGTACAATTTGGCTTTGTCGATGTCGGCAAAGTCAAATTCATAAAATTGTCTGAACATCCTGGTTAACAGAACCTGGTACAATTGCTCTGTTTCCTTGGGACACCACTCCGGCAATCGTACCCCAGTGAGGTTTAAAATCACTGAGGCCACCGCGTAGTGTACCCCTTGGTACAGCATCTGGCCAGTGGGTACTGTTGTGTATGTAATATGTGTGCTACTTTGAACCTATGGACAGGACTGCACTACTTGTTGGGCGTAGTGATACGCAGTACCACTCCTGGCCATAGGGGTATAAATAGTACTGTGGGTACTGATTCCCCTCAGTTCCCGCCTGTGGGCATGAAGTAAAGACCTATGTGCAGTCCCTACCTCCAACCAGTAAAGGCCTGTTTGAGTTATACGTTTAAGTCTTTGTGTTAATTGTTCAATACAATACACATACTTAACACTGGCGACGAGTCAGGCTCTTACCCTGCGGCAGTTATTCCAGGCGGCTTCGTCCAAAGACAGGACGTTGAAGAGAGGTTTCAATCCTCAACACCCCACTCAAAACTGAAGGGCAGCAGAAATCCTGACAGCTTCCAGCGACTGGAACAGACAGGCATTAGGACCCTGAAGCCTCCATCAGCTTGTGAACCGGAGTAAAGACAGGACTGGGGAAGAGAGAGAGGTAGGGCGATAGCGATCGGCAGATAAGGGCCGGGCCGCTTTGAAGTGAGGGGCGCAGCCGGGCCAGCGATCGGGACCAAAGATAAGAGCCGCACTCGGACTGAAAGGCGCGGCGGCTGCAGAAGCTCAAGGTGCGAGAGTCGCGGTGCACAGCGCGGGCTATCGATCGCGGCGAAGATAAGGGCCGCACTCGAGGGCTGAAGGGAGACGGCGTCGGGGGACGGGTGAAGACCGCCAAGCGCGGGAAAACCGCCATTTTGTGGGCGGAGGACGACGGCAAGAGCGGGAAGCCGCCATCTTTGATAACAAGTAAAGAAAATAAAATCTGAGAAATTGCAAATCTACAATGCCTAAACACGGGAATATTAGCACCTTTGATAGTGACCTCGAAGATTGGGCCATATATGTTGAAAGAGTAAAAAATTATTGTAAGGCCAATAAAATTCGTGACCAAGATAAAGCTCTAACATTATTAAATTTAATGGGTGCGAAGACGTACGGGCAATTGAAACACCTGTTATCACCAGATGAACCGGCGGATAAGACGTTCGATGAGATTGTTACTGTCCTGAAAGATCATCTAAACCCCACGCCGCTGATGCTAGCGGAACGATTTAAATTTTACGACAGAAGGCAGCTACAGCATGAAAGCAATGCTGATTATTTGCTGGAATTGCGTAAATTAGCGAAATATTGCCAGTTTCGAACGGGCCTGACAGATGCACTACGAGACAAATTTGTGTGTGGTTTATTTAAACAGGATACACAAAAGCGACTGCTCGAGGAGAATGAGCTGACGCTTGAGAAGGCGGTCACTATGGCAGCAGCACACGAAGCCGCAGCGAGAGGCACGGCAGTAATGCAGCTACGGTCACCGGAGCTCAGTGCACACAAATTGGGTGTGAGTTCTGGCAAATGTTATCGTTGTGGAAAGACAACGCATGATCAGAACCAGTGTTGGTTTAAAAACCAAGAATGTAGAACTTGTGGTAGGCTTGGACATATAGCTAGAGTATGCAGGTCAGGGAAGAAGACCAGCAACAAGAAGTCACCGCAAGGGAAATACGCAAAGGTACACAAGGTGGCCGAACAGGAGTCCGATTCAGACGCTAGCAGTAATGAACTGGCTAGCTTAAGCTGTAATGAACTGGCTAGCTTAAGAGTACTCAACGCTGGTAAGGGTGCAGACCTCCAGACAATTTGGGTCACTCTTCAGATAGAAGGAGTCCAAGTAAAACTGGAATTGGACACTGGATCGGCATTGACGGTCATAAATAAGAAAGATTACGGAAAGTTATTCCAACATATTCCCCTACAGGATACGGGGATTATATTGAAAACATACACGGGGCAAAGAGTGTACCCCATCGGGAAAATAGAGGTTGCAGTGGCCCACAAGGGCGAAGACAGTCAAATAATGGACTTATATGTGATATCTGAAGGAGGTCCTCCACTACTAGGACGGGAGTGGATTAGGAAAATGAATATGGACTGGCATTTCCTACAAACAATAACGAGTGAGAACTCGGTGAAGATAGTCGGCCCAGACTCTGGAACGGATGATGGTAAGCCCAACTCAGGTGCAAAAGACAAAGTTTCAGCACAGAATTCCACTGAGCAACAACAACATAGTTTAACTGTGGATTCTGAGTCTGGCAAGTCTACTGATGTGCCCATTTCTGAGGGACACCGGGCTCGAACTCAACTCCATTTCAAACTACAACAGCAATTAGAACAAATGCTTCGCCGTTTTGAGCAAGAGTTGAATGCAACGAAAGAGTTCTTTGATATAGAGTTGGAGAATCTGGAAAGACAACAGAAGCAGCTGATGGAGAAAATGGAGCAGGAGCACACAAAACGTCTGATGTCAGAGGAGTTAACGGTCAGCCAACTCCTGCATATGCTGAAGGACAGGACTCTGAAATGGGAAAAACTTGAACATGAACTTCAATATTCAAACGAAAGGGGTTCGGAGCTCTCAAAGGTTATTGGAAGAGCTGAGGTGGCAACACAGACTGAGATGACTGCAACAGAGCAGCCCTTGGATGCCAAAAGTACGCTGACTCACGTCAACGTAGAACAACAGACCGCTGAAACAGCTGCTCCGGTAGAGGGATTGCATAGTCCGATCAATCAATCTCCAAAGGAAGTTGAAGTATTAAAATCACAAATGAGGTCACTAGTAAACGACTTGCTGAAAGCCCAGAAAAAGCTGGATGCAGAGGTACACATGAAGAAGTCTCTTCAGGAAAGATGTCTGGATTTGGAACAAGAGCTGGCTAACGTCCAGCTAGGTATGGAGGAAATAGACGACCCTCTCACTGGTCTAGCTCAGGACGACACCGAATATTACGATGTCCTGTCCTGCCCAGCTTGTAACTTCGACTCCCAAAGTGCAGAAATCATGGAGGAGCACCAAAAGTCTACGGAACATCGGGAGAAGCTGGCTCTACGACGGAAACAGGAGGAAGAGAAGGAGGAACTGCGCATGCAGCTGGCAGCTGTGGCAGCTGACAATGGAGCCCAGAGAGTCTCCAAGAAGCAGAAAAGGAAAAGTAAAAACAGAAGATGACCCATCTGAACCATTATCACCTCTACCAGATCACACACGTGGTCCCTCCGAACGGAGCCAATTCAGTTCGGAAGTTCAAACTGTTAAATCCATGGAAGGACTATTGAATGAGTCACTCTAGCAACGTGAACCGACTACACCACAGAGATTGAATCTGTGAACTGTTTTTGACATGAAGTTATCTATGTATCTATGTTATTCTGTTATGTAAACCTGAAGTTATATATGTATATATGTTATTACGTTATGTTAAATGGGGAGATGACTGTAAAGCTAGGAAGGGAGGAATGTTGTGTATGTAATATGTGTGCTACTTTGAACCTATGGACAGGACTGCACTACTTGTTGGGCGTAGTGATACGCAGTACCACTCCTGGCCATAGGGGTATAAATAGTACTGTGGGTACTGATTCCCCTCAGTTCCCGCCTGTGGGCATGAAGTAAAGACCTATGTGCAGTCCCTACCTCCAACCAGTAAAGGCCTGTTTGAGTTATACGTTTAAGTCTTTGTGTTAATTGTTCAATACAATACACATACTTAACAGGTACCAACACTAAACCGTTCGCGGGTCCCTTTGTGGTGGTGGGGCACCCTTCCTTCTGGGCTAGTGCTACTGGAATCGTGGGCAGGGGCTTGCGTGGGCGGGTGATGAGTTCAGTGGCGTTTACCGGAATCAGGGAGAATGGGGCTCCGCACGCCCGGGTGCTGACGTCCCACCTCATCCCTTTCCCTTCATCTTGCCACTGCCTCTGGAAAAAGATGGATATGCCTTTGGGGCAAGCGCGCTTCGAACCCCACATGCAGACATATATCCCTTCATCTGGTTCCCACCATTTGTCCCAACACACACATAATTGTCCGTGAGTCCCTGTAATTGTCCAATGGGTATTGTTACCCAGTCGCTCCCACTCGATTGTAGAGTTCTTCATATTCTTTCCCAGCTTTCGGAGCCACCACCATCTACTTAGTGGTACGTTCCCATTACACACCAAACAGATCCTCTTTCCCACGGTAACGCTGACTCTGGGTGCAATGATCCTCACTCGAGGGCACAGTAACGAAGTCTCTTGGTAGGCAAACCCGGATTTGCTGGAGTATTCAGTAGAATTCGACCCCAGCCATCCTGGCCATCTCCCTTGGTGGAAGTAGGTGGCGGTTTCCTCAACCTCTCGCTTCCCCATCCCATCCGTCGCGATGGGGGCTGTGTCCCTGGAGCATCCAAACACGATGACGCCCTTGGTGCGGCCTTGATAGACCAACCCGCACCCGATCGCCGCGAGCACCACGAGAATCCTCTCCATTGTATCCCTGGTTTCTGTAACTGATAAGATGATGTAGCCAGGCTCCCAATAGGTGCTGGCCTAATTAAATGGACGCTCGGGTCCCCTGACCCTACTTCCAAACACACACACATACTGGGCAGACTTCGAGAGCTACCTTTTAAAACATCCCCATCATCTTAAACTTTACATGCCTTAAACTAACATTAAAATTACTTAACTTAACTTATTATTACCTAAACTTATGTACAGCGCCGCCCTCCTTCGGGCGGCCTACCTAATTCCTGTGAGGGCTGCAACGTTCCGCCCCCTGTGGTGGGGCTGCACTGACCTTCGGCTTTGATCCCCCGCAGCCTGTCGCTGCTGCTGAACGGGAATCGTGTCTTTCCTGGGCTTTCTGAAGTCGGCGTCTACTGGGAGTGGGTGACCCGGGCCAAGACTTTACAGGCTGGGGCGTTCGGGTCGACCTACGAGGGAGCGCCTTGGGCGAGGCTCCCAGGGCTAACGGACCGGGGATCGGGACCTTCACCGTCGCAGCCTGTGGTCCCACCACAGCTGCCGGTTCCGGCTCCCCTCCCTCAGGCTCCGCCCCCCCGGGGCCGGGATCTGTGGCATCCGACTCCACTCCACCTGTCCCCACAGGTGGTGAGTCTCCGCCTCCAATCCCTACCTCCCCTAAGCTCGAGTCGGGGTCGGGACCTCCGGCCTCTGACTCCTCCTCCTCCTCCGTGATCGGGTCCGGGGCGGGGTCGAGCCGTTTGGGCACTTCCTCGTCCGAATCCCAGATCAACGGGGAGACCTCCCACTCCATTGGGATGACTCCTCCCCTCACGCAGGCTACAGTTCCAGCCTGTGTGTTCTGTGACCCTGTCTCAGGCTGAGGATTTCTGTCCTCAGACCTGGCCCCGGTTGTTGGCCCTTGTGCACCCGGCTTAAACAGTTTACACTGGTTAATGTGAAACCATTTAGTACGTCGGGGCACCTTCACTGCGTAGACCACGGGGCTGGCCTTGTCTACAATGCTGTAGGGCCCCATGTGCAGTGGTTCTAGGCTCCCTACTCGGGCATAGTTCCTAACCATGACCTGGTCTCCGACTTCCCACTCTTGCTTGTTACGGGGTTCCAGCAACAGTCGATTGCCCTGATGCTGTCTCCCCATGTTCCCAGCCGTTTGCTCATAAACCTGTTTCAGGTGCTCCAAAAGGGTTTGGACGAACTTGTCCCGATTCACCTCTTGGAGCTGGCCCTCAGTGAGCACCGGGGCTAGTACATGGGTGGGTGTTCGCATGATCCTCCCAGTCATTAACTCGTGCGGGGAGTACCCCGTACTTTTGGACTGGCTGGCCCGGATCCCCATGAGGACTAGAGGCAGGACCTCCGCCCATTTCTGGGGTGAGCCCATTGTCTCCTTCCTCAGCTTTTCCTTGAGGGTCCGGTTCATGCGTTCAACAATCCCGGATGATTGGGGATTGTGCGCTACGTGCCACTTCCCTTCAATGCCCAAGAGCATGAAGGTGTTCTGCATCACTTGGCCGGTGAAATGACTCCCTTGGTCGGACTCCACAAACCAGGGGAGCCCCCACCGTGAGAACACTTCCCGGATCAAGATCTTGGCAGTACCCAGCGCCGTAGCTGTTCTACATGGGAAGGCTTCTACCCACTTAGTAAACACATCCACCAGGACAAGGCAGTACTTATAGCCTCCCTGGGCGGTGGGCAGGGGCCCTATGTAGTCGACCTGGATCGACTGCCATGGTCCCTCTACCCTCCTGATGTGCCCCATGGGCACCTTCCTTTTCTGGGGGTCTGGGTTGTTTGCAGCGTACACAAGACAGCTTGCACAGAACTCGCGGACATCGTCTCGAAGTCCCGGCCACCATCCCGCCTGCTCTACCCGTTGCCAGGTAACCCCAGGCCCGGGGTGTCCTGCCCCTGGACCCTCATGGGCCAGTTGAAGGAATTCCCTCCGGTGCTGCTGCGGCACAACCCACTGTTCCTCTCGGAACAACATGCCTTCCTTGACTGAGAGGGCTGCCGTACTGTACGGACCCTCTACCTGCTTGTCCTCAGTGGTAGCATTGAGGACTGTTTTCAGGGCGGGATCCCGGGTTTGGACGGTCTTTACGTCTAGGGGCGGTGTCACCCCTGTGTTCCCTGGAGTCCCCTCCCTGCCTCGGATCGCTGCCACGGGTCCGGGTCCATAGGGGTCCCAGAAAATGCCATTGCAGGCACCCTCCCTGGCTAGCGCATCCGCCTGCTGGTTGCCCTGACTGCGGGGTTCTGTGGTGGAATGAGCCTGCACCTTGTGGATGAACACTTCCCCCTCCTCCCCCACTGCTGTCAGGATCTTTTCCAGCAAGGGCTTAACTGTTAAAGGTCGCCCGTCCGCGGAGGTGTATCCGCGACGAGACCAAATGGCCAGGTATTCCGTACACGAATTGCATGTGAACATGCTGTCTGAGCAAATCGTGTATGGGGTTGGGAAGATCTCGGGGTGGGTAACCACGTACGCCACCGCGGACAGTTCAGCCTGCTGTGCGCTCATAGTGCTGGGGAGCCTAATCGCCAGGGCAATGTTTGCCGCGGGGTCATAAACTCCACACCCTGTGAGTCGTTCGCCAGCAGATACTGTGCTGGAACCGTCTACGTAAATCTCGCGGCCTGTGGGGTGTATCCCGGCCCGTAAACCTATGTTGACCTCCCATACCCCTTCGACGGAATACTGATGGGCTGTTCCGGGATATACCAGGTTGGCCGCGAGCTTCGGCTCGCAAAGACCTTTAACTTTGAGATCCATCTGAGAAAGGAGGAGGGTCCAGCGCGCAATCCGAGCACTGCTTACAGTCCCATCCTTAATCCTTCCATCCAGAAGCATCTTTGTGGGTGTGTGGTGGGTGAGGAGAGTGATGGGAGTGGTTCCTGTGAAGATCGCTGATCTGTTCACAGCCCAATGCGTGGCCAGGAGATGCCGTTCGCAATTGGAAAAACTCCTCTCCACATCCGTAAGCACCCTGGAGGAGTAGACCACCGGTCTCAGCTTGCCGTGTCGCTCCTGGAGCAGCACAGCACTCAGGCTGTCTCCACTGGTGGCTACTTCCAGGAAAAACTCCTCCCCCCCATCTATGGCCCCTAGGGCTGGCGCGGTCTGCAGGTCCCTCTTCAACTTCTCGAATGCTGCCTGACAACCCTCGTCCCAAGACCACTCGACTCCCTTGTGTAAGAGTCGGAGTAGCGGGGCTGCTGTGGCTGCATAGTCCTCGATGAAGTCTCTGCAGTACCCAGTCAGTCCCAAAAAGGACCTCACACCCGTTACTGTGTTAGGAATCGGCAAATCTTGTACCGATTCCCGCCTAGCCTTGTCTATGGCTCTTTCCCCAGCGCGGATGGCCAGACCCAGGAATTTCACCTCCTGCTGGCCGATCCGTGCTTTCTTTGGGTTTACTTTAAAGCCCTTCCTTTCCAGTAGCTCCAATAATTCGGCTAATAGTGGGCCGTGCTCCTCCCTTGAATCGGTGAACAGGAGCAAGTCGTCCACATACTGCACTATCTGATTGGGCTGGCTAAATTCCTTTAAACTTCCTGCCATGCACTGATGGAAAATGCTGGGGCTGTTGTGGAAACCCTGTGGCAAGCAGTTCCAAGTGTACTGTTGCCCTTTATAAGTAAAGGCAAACTTGTACTGATCCTCCCGCCGCAATGGAATGGACCAAAAACCGTTCGAGATATCCAGCACCGTGAACGTGGTCGCGGATGCTGGAATACTCCCTATTAGGTCGGCAACTGCTGCTACCGTGGGCGCGCAGGCTGGGATGTTACTGTTGAGGACTCTGTAGTCCACCGTGGCCCTCCACAAATTGTCCGGCTTCTTTACCAGCCATAAAGGGGAGTTCACGTGAGTGGCTATCGGCCTCAACACGCCCTGCTGCACCAATGAAGATATTGCTGTCTCCATGTCGGGTTCTGCTTCCTTGGGGAAGTTATACTGCTTTTGGGGTCGGATCATGGGGTCCCCGTCTACGCTGACCTCAAACCCGGTGACCCTCCCACAGTCGTGATTGTGGGCGGCAAACGCGGTCAGATTGTCCGACACACACGCTTGCAAGTCCGTTGGGATATCCGCGACCATAAGCTCGAGGTCGTAACCTCCTGACGGCTTCATGGTGCACAGGGCACCTTTTTCTCCCTTCCCTGGGATCACGACTACCTTGCCTAACCCATTCTCGGCTCCCCAGAGACAGTGATTTCTAAGGTCCACGAGGATCCCGTGTTCCACCAAGAAATCAGACCCGAGGATGCCTTTCCCCCCCCCTCGCTCCACTTCAGCAGGATACACGTCCATGTGGTTTGGAGTGCTCCCAAATGAATGGAGAGCGGGATGGAGAACGCGCCAGCCTGTTCTTTGCCTGTGAAACCCGCTACTGAGAACGGAGCCTGGGTAGACAGAGGTGAGGGAAAATGTTTAGCTGTGTGGATCACGGTACATGATGCCCCCGTATCCAACAGGTAACTACCCTTTTCCTTCTCTACCTCCATCTCCACAAGGGGTCTTCTCCATGCGTCATAACGGAGCGGACACAGGTAGATGGGCTGCGCTGGCTTTAGTCATTTGGGCTCTGCGGTTTGGGCTGGGGGAGCAACAGGGCTGTTGGCAACTGCCACCTTCCCCTGCGAGGTCATTAGAAACCGCATTGCCTCTAAAACTGACTCGATCGCATCGGGATGGATCGACACATCGGCTCCCTTCTCCCGGACGGGCGTTTGGTTTGGGGCTGAGGGAGCTTTTCCCTTTGAATCCTTCCAAGGATTTTTACAGTCCCGGCGCCAGTGACCTTCCTTCCCACACCCATAACAATTACTTTTGGCTTGGGGAGGGCGGTTCCCCTCCTGATGCCATTCCTTTTTAAAAGGAGCTGCAGGCCTCGCTTCATGCACCTTTCCCTTCGGGGGAGGCACTTCCTTACTCCTGCTGTTCCTGTAACCTATCGTGAGCTGATCAAGTACTAACTCTTCCGTGGAGCGGGGGTTATTGGGGTCAAACCATGTCTTGGCCTGCTCCCTTACCTGGGGCAAGCAATTGGTGACCAGGCACCGGAGCCAATGAGCCCTTTGGCCATCGTCCAGCCCATTCCGGGCCGGCCCGCCCGGGCAGCTGCGCCGATACACTGACCACAACCTTCCGGCGAAAACCCGTGGGTGCTCTCCCTCTAGCTGTACCGTCCTACCCAATCGGTGGAATGGATTTCCGTCATCTTCCCCCATAACCTGCAGGACCTCGTCCCGTAAGTCCTCATACACCCCGTGTCCTCTCTTGCTCTCGTCAGAGAGACACTGGAGCACTGAGCTGTCCAGGGAGAACAGCAGCATTTTGCACTGCTCTCTCCCGTCGCAGTCATTAACTGCTGCGGTCTGCTCCACGTCCCTAAAATGGATGAAGGGATCTCCTGACTCGGAGAGTTTTGGGATGTGGCTTATCATTGCCCTTAGCTGTTGTGCGCTGTGGGGCATTATGATCTGATTGACGAGGGGTCCGTCCTCGCCATCGTCGTTGCCCGGACCGAGCCTCCGGTGTCGAATGGGACACAGCGGTACCGGCTTCGACTCTATTACCTGGGGTTGCTCTACCTCCGGAATCTCTTCGACTAACTTCACCGTTTCCTTCCCCTCATCCCAAGACTCACTATAGCTGGGAGGTGCCAATGGCATGGTGGTTGGTACCACAACTGCCTCTTGCGGAATCGGTCTTTTGGATTCCTTGGCTAACAGTAGCTGGCTCGCTGGTGGGTTTATGAGACACACCAAGCCGTTTGCCTTCGCTAGGGCCGTTCTTAGGTCCTCTAGCTCCCTTTGGCAAGCGCTATGGTCGGCGTTCTCAGACCTATCCTCGATAGCCATCTTGTATGCTGCCCTAGCTCCCAGAATACTTTCCTCCTGTGCCTCTACCTGCTGAGCTAGGTGGAAACACCTGTCCCTTATTCTACCTTCACTGGCCTTGGCCTCAATGACCTGACACTCCAAGTAATCTAACTTGGTCTCATGGCGATGGGTTACGGATTGGCGTTCCTGATTCAGCGCGTTGAGCGACTCAATCAGTTTCTTTCCTCCCGCAACCTTTTCCTCTACTTCTGCTAGTAACCCTTTGATCTGGGCCGTCTTTGCTACAACGACTTGGTCCAAAAGCTGGACTTGCTTCCTGTAGCACATTAGCCAGACCGCTTTTTCTACAGATCTTTTGTGCTCTTTGCTTTCTGTCCACTTGATGGCTGCGTCTAGCGGGCGCCTATCTCTTAATAGGTCAGATATCCACTGTTTTGTAAGGTTTACCTTCCCAAAAACATAATCCGCTATTCTCTCATCCATCACATTTCATTTATTCAGACCTTGATCTAAAACACTACGGCCTAGAAATTGGGTATAGCCCCGCCAGCTCGTTTGCGCCGAAAATTTTGCGCTGGCCGCGGAGCCAGTTGCGCCCGTCCCATATTCACTTTTAGCGCCCCAAGGCGGAACCGGGCGCTGTTCCAGGGTGAGCCCGCCCCCGCTTGGGGCGCTGAAAGTAAATTTCAGTGCTCCCGGTGCCGCTGCGCCACCCGATGCGGTACGGCAGGCTGCTGTACTGCAGGCCTCCTCCTTCTCTTAAGGAGGAGGTGCCTGCAACGGCCGGAGCCCCGATCGCGAGTGCCGGCAAAAGAGCCCGGCACAATGGAGAAGTGCCGGGCTCCACGGAAACCAGCCGGCAATGCCGCGGGGGGGGGTGGAGGAGGCCGGGGAAGGAGGTGCGTGCAGGCGGCCGCCGAAAAAGCAGCCGGCCACACCTCCACCTTAAAGCGCCCCGCTAAGGCTGCATTAAGGACCCGGTCTCCCGATGTTGTTAGCGGCCGCCACGGAGGAGGCGGCGGCAACTGAAGATGGGGTTCGGGGCGGTATCGGGGCGGCACCGGGGCACTGCGCACACCGATGACGTCATCGGTGCCGGTGCAGTGCTACCAGCTACCGCTGCCATTACCGCAGCTCTCAAAATCAGCGCTACCACCCCTACTGGCGCAGAAGCCCTCTTTGGGCTGTAACTGGGCGCAAAGCCCACCGAATTTCTAGGTCTACATTCCTGCTGCCAAGGTCCTGCCACGGTCGCCATCTCTGTAGGTGGTTTCTCTTGCTTGCTCTGGTCTCCTGCCAGGCTTCTTGCAATAATTACCCATGAGTGGTTCGACACACTCGCCCCTACGGTTCTCGACCTTGGACTTAGGTGCAGGGAGCTGTAGTGCAGAAAAACTCAATAGACCAGGTTGAATAGCACGAAATGGATGCCTTTATTGAACAGTTTGCAACATTATAAAATACATGTCATATGCACAGATTAAAGAAACTACAAGCATGCACACATCTATAAACTTAACTCTATGGAAATGGGGAACACACGGCACATCGTAAAAGGGGTAACACATTACAACTACCCTTAACCCCCTCCCCTGGACCTAACTAAGTTTCGACTTGAGGAACTCGGGATCATGCTCACCACTTTAAGAATTGCGAAAAGGGGTTTGCAGCCTTTCGACACAGCTTTCCGTCGTCACGTGGGTTTGGAAAGTTCTGGTGTAGCTTGTTTTCCTCTTGGTTCTCCTGCGATGTAGGCAGCCGGTACAGCCTTGGTGAGCGCTCACCACGGATGAATCCGTTACCGACGTGACTTTAAGAACTGGATGCACATGGGTGAATCCATTACCGATGTGATGTTGAGACACTGGAGTGCCGGTCCCTGAGTGACTTCTTCTCCGGCCTGGGTCGTCGATCTCCCGATGGTCTTCCTCGGGGCGGGACGCTGGTCCCAAAAAGCTTTCTTTATACAGTCATAATTGTCCTTCTGATTTGAAGCAGAGCTGGAGCACAGGGTGTCTTCTTCTTCGGCCTGGGTCGTCGATGATCACCCGACAAAAGTACCCGGGCCACCGTCGTCGTCTTCTCGTCGTGGCCGGGCCTTGCCTGCCCGAGCACCGAACACGGTCCGAACCGAAATGCTGCTTGGTTCCGATGGAGTCTGTCCCGAAGCGTTTTTGAAGCGTCCAAGAAGTGAAGCCGAAGTGAAGCTACTGATGGACTTTTTCAATCCACAGTTATACCTTTTTGGAACATTCTTAACTCCCGCCAAATCATAGTCCTGTCTTTGTAATAATTTTGGCGGGCCGAACTCTCTGCAGGGGTGTTTTGTCTTCATAACGGGAGTCGGTGATAGCTTAACTGGCCTTCCTGGGCCGATAATGTCTTTGCATTGTCACCGTAACTCGGCTTGTATATTGATCGGTCTGGAGATGGCCCTTGATGGCTGTTAAACAGCTTCTCTTTGTACAGTAAATGGGTTAAAGTGTTCATTCAATTGTCCGCCCATTTCTTGATGGGCCTCATCCTCCTACCCAAATCTGTCCTGTACTTATAATCTAATCAATATGTATACTCAGTTCCATGAGTTTCGGTTTCCCGAAACTGGTTTTCGCGGGCTTTAATGTCCTTAATCCACAAGCCTGTCTGGCTTGCAGTAACAGAAATTCAAATGGTCCCAGAAGCTGGTCACGAGGTCTGGCGGCCATTTTGTGTGCCCTTTTATCAAAGGTTTTCTCTGTACAAGCTTCTTTTTGGTCAATAAAGCTGTCTTATTAACCCTGACTTCTTGCGTGATTACTTATGAAAATTTCGCAAATCTTACACCATCTCTCTCTCTCCTTTCCCCCTCTCTCTCTCCTTCCCCCTCTCTCTCTCCTTCCCCCTCTCTCTGCTTCCCCCACTCTCTCTCTCCTTCCCCCTCTCTGTCTCTCTCCCTCCCCCTCTCTCTCTCTCTCTCCTTCCCCCTCTCTCTCTCTCTCCTTCCCCCTCTCTCTCTCTCTCTCTCCTTCTGCTCTCTCTCTCTCTCTCTCATTCCCCCTCTCTCTCTCTCTCTCCTTCCCCCTATCTCTCTCCTTCCCCCTCTCTCTCTCTCCTTCCCCCTCTCTCTCTCCTTCCCCCTCTCTCTCTCTTTCCCTTCCCCCTCTCTCTCTCTCCTTCCCCTCTCTCTCTCCTTCCCCCTCTCTCTCTCTCTCTCCTTACCCCTCTCTCTCTCTCTCCTTCCCCCTCTCTCTCTCTCTCCTTCCCCCTCTCTCTCTCTCTCCTTCCCCCTCTCTCTCTCTCTATCCTTCCCCCTCTCTCTCTCTCCTTCCCCCTCTGTCTCTCCCTTTCCCCCTCTCTCTTTCCCTCTCCTTCCCACACAGACAGACATACTCATTTATATATATAAAAATTATTTCTACTTTTTTCATAACAACATGCCCTCAAAAAACCCTCGGCACCGCCGGGCACTCCAGCTAGTCTATCTATCTATTTATATATATAATTGCTCTTCTGTTTGTCTGTCTGTCTGTCTGTCTGTCTGTCTGCCCTCTATAAACTCAAAAGTTATAGAGACTACCTACACGTGTGTTACATCAAAAGAAAGCTTACGATTCCGGAACGGTCATAATCATATTTACTTTTTGGTCGGACAAAATTTGTGCCGACGGTATCTAAAAAATGTTCAACATTCCGCTCATTATCCACTCATTAGCATCGAGTGACGTGAAGGTTGACCAATTGTACAGTCGAGCGACCCGACGGTCGACCAATCACTGCGTCACGGGGGCGGGTTCATTGTGTGTGCGGGCGAGCCAACCTAGGTTCGAGTGACAGGACAATTGACCAATCCTACACTTCAGTGACCTGACGGTTGACCAATCGGTGTGTGTGTGGGTGGGCCATTTTATTCTGAAATGAGGTGAGTGGCCGCCATCTTGATTCCAGCTCTTCATTTCTTTTTCCCACTTTCTGCGTGTTTCTTTTCAAATGTACATTTCCAGCAAAAAAAGAGTTGCTTTTAAAACACAAAGGCCTAGAAATTCAGTATAGCCACGTTTGGGGCGCTACAGCCGGGCGGCCGCTAAAGTTTGAGCCTGGCGCAACTTAGCGCCACCTTCGCCGATATTCAGTTGCATCGCCCCAAGAGGTTGCTGCTGCGCTAAAACAGGCGATGCATGACTATCATTAGGCGCTAAGCCGGCAGTCCGGGGCGCTACCCCCGAGGGCGGGCGCAGCGCAGGTGCGGCGAGTTGCTGATTGAAGGCAGACACACTGGCGCCGGTCAGCTCTTAAAGGGGGAGGGTGGACTTGTTTGGCTGCCACGCCCTGCACACTGCAGCCCTGAAGCAAGGCCTGACCACTGCTGCTTGAACTGTTCAATGCCCAGGACAATGGAGAAGGCCAGGGAGAGAGCGCAGCGCTTCAGCGAGGGTGACCTGAGGGTGCTGGTTGGCGCAGTGGAGCGCAGGCGCCATGTTCTGTTCCCTGAAGGTGGCAGGAGGCCACTGCCCAGCGCCTATCGGAAAGCCTGGAGGGAGGTGTCAAACAGGGTGACCTCCAACAGCGTGGTTGCCAGGACACCTGTACAATGCCGAAAAAAGTTCAATGACCTCACTCGGGTTGTCAGGGTGAGTACCCTTTCCAGTGTCCTCCTCATCCCTGCATGTGCACCTCACTTTATGGGCAAAGGGTCCTGAAAGCCCTAATGCCCAACCCTCATCCAGCAGCTATGGGACTGTCATGAAAATCACTTGCACATTCAGGACTTTACACACTGTCAGGGCTATTCCACCATGGGAGGCAGTGCAGACAAGATCAGGGCTTCACAATGTCAGAGCTAGTCCACCATGGGAGGCAGTGCAGACAAGATCAGGGCTTCACACTGTGCTTAGAGGCCATCCTTTCTCTTGCAGGGCAAGCTGGCGCACAACCGAAGGCAGCAGCGTCAGACCGGGGGAGGCCATCCTGATCTCAAACAGCTCTGTGACCTGGAGCAGCTTGTGGAGCGCATTATGTCAGGCCGGCTGATTGGCCCCGTCGTCAGTGGAGATGCCAACCCTGTTGTGGGCCCCAATGGCAAGGGCATCACCTTTTTGACCTCTCTCTTTCCACTTGCGCCTCACACCAGCATCCTTTGCCACTGTCGGACCAATGCAGTGCATAGCAGCACTCATGCCTCCCTCACTGCCGCACTGTCCTCACTCTAAAGCAACTCTTGTGCCTCCCTGCTTTCAGATGGTGACTCACCAGTTGAGGAGGCGGCCCCTCAAGCTGGCACTGTGTCCGAGTCAGACATAGAGGAGGAGGAAGAGGAAGCCAGACCATCAGGGACACCCTCAGCCGAGGCAGCCCATGGCCATGATGGTGACACGTCTTCCCTGGAGGGGAGCAGGGGGGAAGTTCGGAGGATAGTGAAGCTTCGGGGACCAGCGGGCTGCAGCAACACGGGAGGGGTGGGGAAGCTCGGCGGCCTTCTCCCCGGAGGGTGAGTGCGGCCTCCAGTCCTGCTACGGTGAGCGCAGAGGAGGTGCGGATCCTAGCGGAAATGGGCACCCAGGCTGAGTGCAGGCACACTGAGCTCATGGCTGCAGTGGCAAGGATGCCTGACTCCATAGAGTCACTGTCAAGGAGTGTGCAGGAATTTGGGGCAGCACAGGCCAGGAGTCTGCAACAATTCAGTGCAGCACAGGCCAAGAGTCTGCAGGACTTCGCTGCATCACAGGCGGCTTCTAGCCAAGTGCTCAGTCGTGCCGTGCATTCACTGGCTGGTGTCATGCAGACACAGACCAGGGCCACACGGGCACTAACTGCTGCCACCCTCGCTGGATCGGCCAGGCATCGCCAGGGCACTCGCCGCGCCGCAGCAGCCCAGCAGTCTGTGCTTCAGCAGATTGCTGCGCATGCTGCAGTTCTGGCCCGTGCGAGCGCCAATATATCAGCCGACCAGGGAGTACCTGTGATCTGTCAGGTTGGCAGCATTCCTGCAGCCAAAACTGTCACTCCTCCATTGCAGCTGCCACCAGCCGTTGGACAGACTGCTGCCGCCCAAGCAGAGTTGGAGCAGTCAGCAGCCGGCCCCTCCAGGCCCAGAGCTGGTCCAGGCCGACCCCCAAGGGCCTCTGCTGTCTCACCATCTGACCCTCAGCAGCCTTCCCCCAGCCTTGCTGCAGCCACTGGGGTCCCATTGAGGAGGAGCTGCAGGGCGGGTAGGGGCCAGTCACGGATGCGAAATGCATCACCCTCGCAGGGGAAAAAGTAGAAGGTGTGGCCAAATGTTTTGTTTTACTTGTAAAGGCCGAGACTGGTGTATTTGTTTTACTTTTAAAGGCCGAGACTGATGTATTTGTTTTACTTGTAAAGGCCGAGACTGGTGTATTTGTTTTACTTGTAAAGGCCGAGACTGGTGTATTTGTGTTTTTGGGGGTGGTTTCTCTCCATTAGTTTGTTATGTGGGAAGGGCACAGAGGTATCACAGTAAAAACATTTCTTAAATCGCACTGTCCATGCTTTCTTTTGGAAGTCCTAGTTGCCCTGCTCGGCTGAGGGCTTGTGGAGTGGCTACATTCATCTTCTGCCATTGGCACAAGCCATTCCCTGAGAGGGGGCCTAGAACCGACTTGCAATAAGCCGCCGACGGGCGGCCCTTGCACTTTCTGCCTCCCTCCTGTGCTGGTCCTCCTCCTCCTCCTCCTCCTCCTCTGGTGGTCCTCCAATGTCTGTTGGCAATGGCTGAGTCCTGCGGATAGCCAGGTTGTGCAGCATGCAGCACACGACAATGCAATGGGAGACTCGCTCAGGCGAGTACTGTAGGGCTCCTCTGGAACGATCCAGACAGCGGAACCGTTGCTTCGGCACGCCGATTGTTTGCTCAATGATGTTCCTGGTTGCTTGATGGCTGTCATTGTATCCCTCTTCAGCAGGGGTGCTGGGCACAAGGAGCGGGGTCATCAGCCAGGTGCACAAAGCATAGCCTTTGTGCCCGAGAAGCCATCCTCGTGGGTGAGGCTGGGCCTCGAACATGTCTGCCACAGAAGTCTGGCGCAGGATGAAGGCATCATGGCTGCTGCCTGGAAAGCGGGCATTGACAGCTAGGATGAGCTGCCTGTGGTCACACACCAACTGCACGTTGAGCGAATGGTAGCCTTTCCGGTTGCGGTAATCCTCGGCATTCTCTAGAGGTGCCCGAAAAGCCACATGCGTGCAGTCAATGGCGCCCTGCACCATGGGGAAGCCCGCTAATGCTGCAAAGCCCATTGCACACTGTTGCTGCTTGTCAACGGTCATGGAGAAGGAGATGAACTGACGTCTCCTTCTGAAAAGGGCATTGGTCACCTGGCGGATGCAGCAATGTACCGCAAACTGGGAGATGTTGGAAATGCCCCCAGTAGCAGATTGGAAGGAGCCGGTGGCATAGAAGTTGAGAGCCACCGTCACCTTCACTGCCACCAACAGAGACGTCCTGCTGCTCAGCTGTGGCTGCAGATCTCCGCAAAGCAGGTGGCAGATCTCAGTGACCACCGCCCTTCTGAATCGCAGCCTCCGAACACACTGCTCCTCAGACATGTTCAGGTATGAGAACTGCAGGCGGTATACCCTGGGTGGGTAAGGCCTCCTTTGCCGACGCCTGTTGCCCTTCTCCATCTGGCCATGACTGGCACTCTCACGGCGTCTCTGAGCCCTTTGAATGCAATGGAGAAGCCCAACGTTTCTATCCATTGCAGCCCCCATTATATGTTTCCAATCAATGCTGCTAAAATAAAATTTTGCTGGATAAGATTGCTGGACAAGATTTTGCTGGAAAAGACACAAACAACAAATTCGCTGACTGGGACTAATTGAATCACTGCACAGTGAGACATGCCACGCTTACGCATGGCTGGAACAAAGTTCATCTCATGTCCTGACTGGGACTAATTGAATCACTGAGGACCAGCAAGGTTCACTGGTATCCTATTATCGAACTAATCACATTCCGCCGGGGAACAAGATGGAACGAAGACCTGAAGAGGCAGAATTGGCAACACAAGTGTGTAAACTCCTGACTGGAGGAAAATAACGATATGCGCTAATAAACGAATTGATTGGATGAATGTAAATGATCTAAAACCAACTTCTTGGAATTGTATATAAGCTCGGCATGTACTACAATCGGAGAGAAGGTGGTCTCACAGACCGCGTGGTTGCAGACGCTTCTCCCAGAGCTCTGTCATTTAATAAAGTTGTCTCTCTTACTCAAAGTCTAGTTTCCGAGGAATCATTTTTCCTACAACAAATTGACGCTGCGAGCAGGGTGCCACGGAGCTGAACAGTCGTTCGAATCAGTGACCAGGGTGAGTAGTCAGATTTTTGACTGCCCATAAATCAGAGACACTCGACAAGGCGACTGAACGGCGAAGCGGCACCAAAACGAATCTGGGACACAGACTGAGTGGGTAAGAGACACTACTTGATTTGTATGTGTGTATTTGTATTTGTGTAATAGTAACTAAGTAACTAAGAAAAACCTCGGATCAGGAGGACACTTGTCTCAGACACCTAGCCTCAGGCCGGTTGTTAAGAGGGCAAATGCCCCACGCGAAGGCCAGGACCATGAAGTAGGTGCCGAGACTCGGGACTCCAAGGTGTTCTAAAGTCGTGATACTAGTCGAGTATGGTTAACATTTTTCTGCATTATATCATGTTGCTAAGTGAACTAGGAGATTATTCGTGTCGGTGTTGTAGGACCCTGATCAGGTAAACAGACACCGGGGAGGGGTAGAAACCCCGTCCAACAAGCAAGCGTTACACGTCCGGGCAGTTTTGAGAGAAAGACAAACCCGAACCTCTGAGAACGCTGGCATAGAGTGCGACAAGAAGCTCGGGTATTCTTGGAAGGAAAGAATAGGGGGGCTCTCTAAGGAACAGATCTCCAGACACGAAGGAATGATCGGTGAAGCAGCGGCGATGTCAGGTGAGGAAGTTAAGAGGGGACCTTCGGGCTCCCTCACATATTCTTATATGACAAACTGACAGTCATTAATTAAGAAGATGCAGAAAGGCAGGTGGGATGTGTCACAGACTTTAGAACTCCAGAGAAGCTGGTTGACTAAACAGACAAAGGATAAAACCAAGAAGGCAGGAGTGTTATTAGTACACCAACTAGCAGGACTCATTGAACAAGTAAACGTAATAAAGAAAGTTGCACAAGACAAAGTACAGATGGTTACGGAACTAGAGACAAAGGCGAAATGTCAAGCAAAGATTATAAAGGAATTAGAGTGTAAGGTATACGAGGGGGGGCGAATGGGGACTTGTCCAGACACCACCTCCCTTCCCCCATATTACAGTGCAGAACCAACAGCCCCTGCAGGCGAGGGGGACGTTGAAATAGTCGAGATTGCTCCTGTGAGTCGGGGCGGGACATTGGCTAATCCCACCGCCAGTACCCAATAAAGGCGGAGGCCAGGAAGGCAGTCGTGGACATAGTGAAGGGGCTAGTAGAAAGGGGTATCCTGAGGGAAACCACGAGCACTACTAATTCCCCCACATGGCCAGTAGAGAAACCGGATGGGAGCTATAGGTTGACTATAGACTATACGGCCCTCAACAAGGTCACTCCTAAATTACACCCCATCGTTGCCAGTCCCTCAACAATTTTGAATGGGCTATCCCCTGAACAGAAGATATTCACCGTTTTAGACATAGCTAACGGATTCTGGGCACTCCCATTAGATCCGGAATCACAAGAGAAATTTGCATTCACAGTAGGGGATAAACAATATACGTGGACCCGATTACCACAGGGATTCCATAATAGCCCAGCTATTTTTCACCACGTCATGAGTGATATCCTAAAACAGATAGAAGTACCTAAAGGAAGCACTATTTTGCAGTACGTCTACGACATACTAATAGCCTCGGAAACGAAGGCAGACCATCTGGCAACCCTATATTTAGTACTAAGGGCCCTAGAGACGGCTGGCCTCAAGGTAAGCCCTAAAAAAGCACAGATAGGAAAAACTCAGGTCCTATATCTGGGACATCTAATCTCCCAAGGACTTAAAGAAATGCCACAGGACAGGAAACACGCTGTCCAGGGCATGCCGAGATCCGTAACAGTACGCGGAGTCAGGAAGGTACTGGGGCTCTTTAATTACAGTCGAAATTTTATCCCGGGGTTCGCTAAATTAGCAGAACCTATACAAAGATTAGTGAAAGGGGGTAAACCCGCGTTGGAACCGATAGATTGGGGACCGGAACAAGAGGAAGCTTATACTCAACTAAAGTCTGAGCTAGTATCAGCCCCAGGGCTAGGACTGCCAGATATGAGTAAGGACTTCCACATACATTGCAACAATGAAGAAGGGTTTTACACAGCAGTAGTTACACAGGATCATGGGGATAAAAGAAGGCCCGTCGCCTACTATTCCACAGCGGAGGGACCGGTAGTCACAGGGCTCTCCCGGTGCATAGCTGCATTGGATTGTGCGGCTTGGGCAGTAAAGGTTAGTGAGCCGATAGTAATGACAGGAAACATTATATTGCACACTAAACACACTCTGGTAGAGATGCTGAATACCGGGAAATTAAGATCCATCTCGAACATGAGACGTGCCAAGTGGGAGGCCGTCCTCCTCCCTCCGAGTAAAGCAGTAACCATTGTTAGAGACACAGGGGAGAACCCGGCAGAAGGAATACTGGGAACTGGGGAGCCCCACAACTGTGGGGACGTAGATATGAACCCGGAAGAAGATAGGATAAAAGACACCCCTTTAGCGACAGCGGAAGAGACGTTGTACGTAGATGGTTCACGCAAGTATATAGATGGGCTGCCCCGAACGGGGTGGGCGGTGGTTAATGGCGAATTAAAAACCGTAGAGTCAGGACGGATTGATGGAGGCCTATCGGCCCAAGTAGCAGAGCTAGTGGCTCTCACCAGGGCACTAGAGTTGTCAGAGCATAAAATCGTGAACATTTACACAGATAGTAGGTATGCCTTTGGGGTGGTCCACGATTATATGACTGCATGGGGTAGGAGGGGATTCATTACTACGGGAGGCAATCCCATAAAACACCAGGTGAGGATAGAGGCCCTCCTAGAAGCTAGCGACAAACCCCAACAGGTAGCAGTAATTAAGATTAAGGCACATCAGAGGGAACCGGACCGGACTAGCCTGGACTGGTTAAATCACCAGGGGAACCAGGCTGCGGACCAAGCAGCACAAAGGGCGCGAGAGCAAGAAAGGATCGAAGAAGTACCAATAGCCGCTGTGAGCAGCTCCGAGGATGAGATAAGTATTGACGAACTCCATGAGGACACCCCCGACGTCGAAAAAGGTACGTGGGAAGAACAAGGCGCAAAGCGGGGAAGCGATAATGTCTGGCGAAAGGATAACAGGGTAATGGCCCCCAAGTGCATTCAAAATACGCTATTAGAACTCCACCATGGGCTTGTACACTCAGGGAGAGAAGCGATGATGGGAAGCCTCAGCAAAGAATGGTTGTGGAAGGGGATGGGAAGAGATATCGTGAGATACTGCCATCGATGTATCACCTGTGCGCAGTATAACCCCGGGCGACCCATAAAGGTCAAAATGGGACATCAACCAAGGCCACGAGGGCCCTGGGAGCACATACAAATAGACTTCACAGGTCCCCTTCCACCGTCACATGGCAAAACATACTGCCTCGTGGTCATAGACCAATTCACCCGCTGGGTAGAGGCTTTCCCCACGCGAAATTGCACCGCTTTGACAGTTGCCAGAGTCTTAGCTGAAGAAGTAATCCCCAGGTGGGGAATACCAATTCAAATGGACTCTGATCAAGGTACCCACTTTACCGGGAGTGTCATAAAAACGGTATGCCAATTAATGGGAATTAAACAAAAATTCCACATCCCATACCACCCTCAAAGTTCGGGCATGGTGGAACGAATGAACCGAACCCTTAAAAATGCATTGGCAAAGGCAATGCAGACGTCGGGGAAAACCTGGACTGAAGTATTGCCCATTATCCTAATGAAGCTGCGAGTCACTGAAAACCGAACGACAGGCTTGACCCCTTATGAATTGATGACAGGAAGGGCGATGCAATTGCCAGAAGGCATCATAACAGGTGGGGCCAATGTAGGCCCTTTAAAAGATAGACTAAAACGATACGTTCTGGAACTTAGCACTCAATTAAAGGAGATGCGAAAGAATGTCCGCGATAATCAGGAGGACAAGGATCGGGCACAAGAGCTCACAATGACGGCTTATGTTCCCTCAGCGGGTAGTAAAGTCATGATGAAAACTCTGCCCAGCAAACCAGGGTTCGCCCCAAAATGGAGTGGGCCATATGAAATCATAATCAGTGGGGATACCTGTGCCTGTCTAGACATAAGGGGTAAAGGAGTATGGAAGCATTGGACACAATTGAAAGTATATAAAGACAACTGACTGGCTACTTTCTGAATCTGTTTTACAGGTGATCTGCATACCCTTTGTCATAAAATTCCTGTAAAGACTGGACTGTAGTGATATATTAATCATGTTTAGAGTATTATGGGTAACGGCGTTGTTTCATATTGTCACGGGAAGCGCGGTACCCCATTTACGTAAAGAGAGAGGATTGCATGTAAATACCTTTCTGTATATGTCATATGTCTATGTGAAAAAAATGGGCCAAAGCTCCTGCTGGGTGTGCGCCCATGTGCCCACCCATACGGGGGGAGGAATCCCATTAAGACCTATCCCCTTTAAGGTAGAGGAGATGGTAGGGTGATTATTATACTCTAATACCACCTGGAATAAGGAGGATACCATACAAACCCAAAATAGCTTGAATCCAGATCGGCTGGAACATGAGTGGAAACAGGCAGGGTATAACCCCACGAACTTTAAAGGATGGTTTCATCCCCAGTACGATAATCGAAGGTATCCAGAAGAGCTATTAGTCAGCACAGGGGGAAAACTAAACAATGCAGAGGGGGAAGTCTGCTTGGTAACCTATGACGAGACAGGGTTAGTGGTTGGATGGAGTAAGTGCAAGTATAATTACACTTTAAACAAAACCAGTACTAAACCACCAGGTGCCCTAGAATGGCCCTACGTGGGAACGTTTAATTTATCCGAAGTGCTAAACCGGACTAGCAATCTACCCTGGAGGGGAATACCTGGGATCATGTACCAACTTTGGAACAAATTTGAGGCCTATAATAATACCTATTTCATTTGCGGATATAAGGCGTATCCATGGCTTCCACGAACCTGGACTGGGTCATGCTATATAGGATACGTAGTACTATACATCCATTATTTATCCTCCCTAACCCACCACTACGGGTACCAGTCGTTATGGCAACCAGTCAAGCGTGTTAAAAGAGCTATTACGGAAACCGAAAGATTCTGGGCTATAGCATTCCCCTTGTACGGAACAGGAAAAATAGCAAGGGAATCCATAAACATGGCAGCAGTGCTCGAACAAATAGCCAACGATACGGCTGAGTCCCTGAGAGAAATGAGTGCCGAAATGGTGGCGATCCGGACCACCGCCTTACAGAATAGGATAGCCCTAGATTATCTGTTGGCGGCGCAAGGAGGCACCTGTGCCCTGATCGGGACAGACTGCTGTACATATGTCCCAGATAGCTCCGAGAATATCACGAGCCAAGCAAATCATATCCAAGAAGAAATAAAGAAGCTCCATCAACCCACAAGCACAGGGTGGCTTGATTGGTTGCTAGGGAAAACCGGGTGGGGAGCGTGGATGATGCAAGGGATAATAATAATAGTTGTAATTTGTATGTTGATGTGTTGTGCGCTGAGCCTTATAAAGTTGTGTTGCCAAACTGCTATGAAAACCGTGATGCCGATCACCTCTATCGAGGAGGAACACACCAACCTGCTACCAAGGGACGAAGAACACCAATACAACACTGTCGAAGGAACAACCGAACCCCCGGACATAAGCCAGTGGCTGTAAGCACCGACGAAAGGGGGACCGAGGATGGCCATCTGGGAGCAAATGAATCGTGCTCCAGGACCAAGAGGAGGGATTGTTAGAATAAAATTTTGCTGGACAAGATTGCTGGACAAGATTTTGCTGGAAAAGACACAAACAACAAATTCGCTGACTGGGACTAATTGAATCACTGCACAGTGAGACATGCCACGCTTACGCATGGCTGGAACAAAGTTCATCTCGTGTCCTGACTGGGACTAATTGAATCACTGAGGACTAACAAGGTTCACTGGTATCCTATTATCGATTCCGCCGGGGAACAAGATGGAACGAAGACCTGAAGAGGCAGAATTGGCAACACAAGTGTGTAAACTCCTGACTGGAGGAAAATAACGATATGCGCTAATAAACAAATTGATTGGATGAATGTAAATGATCTAAAACCAACTTCTTGGAATTGTATATAAGCTCGGCATCTACTACAATCGGAGAAAAGGTGCTCTTGCAGACCGTGTGGTTGCAGACGCTTCTCCCAGAGCTCTGTCATTTAATAAAGTTGTCTCTCTGACTCAAAGTCTAGTTTCCAAGGAATCATTTTTCCTACAACAATGCTATGGCTCTGAAGTTAAAGACAAGTGCAAAGCTGTGGCCTGAAGCCACAAGTACCTGTGCGAGTGTTGAGCCAAACCAGAAAGCTCTCTACCTTTGTCTCTCTCCAAAGATCCGTCTCTCACAAAGAAGGAGTGGTGCAAAATGGCTGCCATTTATACTGCAGGAGGAGTGCCCTTTAATTAGCGCCCCCCGCGCCCCGCAGCGACTGGGAACCATTCCCCTCTACCAGTCGCTAGGGGCGCCAGGCGCACAATAGGCCGGCACCACTGAATTTCTGGTTTGGGGCACACAAAGGGCGTTGCACCATGAAATGACGTCAGGATCTGCGTGCGCAGCTGAGCGTGCGCAAAGGTTTTGCGCCGCCGTGAAATCTTAACTGAAGTTCGTGAGAGGCGCAGATCGCGCTGCGCCCGGGTGCTAGCCGCTTAGCACCCCACATCTCCTCCTCCTAAGGCGCTAGCGGCTGGCGCAAACCACTGAATTTCTAGGCCAAATTGTTTAAAAAAAAAGTTAATTAATTTGTAAATCTTTTCTCTAACCTCTATAATTATCCTACCTTTCACCGTTTTTCCAGGCCTCGAAGCCTGGGCCTCTGTTGCCAAGCCATGCGCGAGCTAGGCACCTCCCGTCGCGCTCAACAAGCGGCCCGCGATCGCCGCCATCTTTGTGAAGTCTTGAGGGGGCAGGCCTGAGCCGAGCATCGCCACCACCGCCATCTTAGTAAAGGCGGGCGGGACGGGAGTCAGCGTGCACCTCAACTTCGGCCCGGAGCGCGACTTGAGTCCGGCCAGGCCTCACGAGGTAGGTTGCGCACCGGCCGGCTCTGAGGCGCTGATGAGCGGCGGCATTTCTCTCTCTGGTCTTGAAGCCAGCTCGGGCGGAGGGCCGTTGCTCGGGAGGGCGGGAGCTCGGGGCTTGGGAGGGTGGGAGTGCGGGGCTCGGGAGCTCGGGAGCGCGGGGCTCAGGAGAGCGGGAAGGGATGAAGTGTTACCCCGGCACCCGGGCCTGGCCCTCACTGCGGACGCGGGCCACTCGCCCTCTCTCTCTCCTTCCCTCTGTCTCTCTCCACTCGCCCCCCTCCCTCCTCCCTCTCGCTACCCCCTCCCCACCCCCCCACACCCCCTCCCCCCTCCCTTCCCCCCCTCCCCCTCACCCTCCTTCCCACCTCCCCACTTCGCCCCCTCCCCGCCCCCACTCCCCTCCCCCTCCCCCACCTCCCCCTACTCACCCTCCCTTTCCCCCTCCCTTTCCCCCTTCCCCCCATTCCCCCCTCCCTCCCTCTCCCCTCCTCCCCCTCCCCTCCCACCTCCCTCTATCCCCTCCCCTACCCCCCTCCCCCCTTCCCCCCTCCTCCTACCCCCCTTCCCCCGAACCCCCCTTCCCCCCAGTCGCTCTCTCTCTTCCCTCCCAGTCGCTCTCTCTCTTCCCCAAGTCGTTTTCTCTCTTCCCCCCGTCGCTCTCTCTCTTCCCCCCAGTCGCTCTCTCTCTTCCCCAGTCGCTCTCTCTCTTCCCCCAATCTCTCTCTCTCTTCCCCCCAGTCGCTCTCTCTCTTCTCCCCAGTCGCTCACTCTCTTCCCCTCAGTCGCTCTCTCTCTTCCCCCCCAGTCGCTCTCTCTCTTCCCCCCAGTCGCTCTCTCTCTTCCCCCAGTCGCTGTCTCTCTTTCCCCCAGTCGCTCTCTCTCTTCCCCCCAGTCGCTCTCTCTTCCCCCCAGTCGCTCTCTCTCTTCCCCCAGTGGCTCTCTCTCTTCCCCCCAGTCGCTCTCTCTCTTCCCCCCAGTCGCGCTCTCTCTTCCCTCCAGTCACTCTCTCTCTTCCCCCAGTCACTCTCTCTCTTCCCCCCAGTCGCTCTCTCTCTTCCCTCCAGTCACTCTCTCTCTTCCCCCCAGTCGCTCTCTCTCTTCCCTCCAGTCACTCTCTCTCTTCCCCCCAGTTGCTCTCTCTCTTCCCCCCAGTCGCTCGCTCTCTTCCCCTCAGTCGCTCGCTCTCTCTCTTCCAACAACAACATGCCCTCAAAAAAGCCTCGGCACCACCGGGCACTCCAGCTTTTCTGTCTGTCTGTCTGTCTGTCTGTCCATCCTCTATACACTCAAAAGTTATAGAGCGCACCTACACGTGTGTTACATCAAAAGAAAGCTTACGATTCCGGAACGGTCATAAGTGTATTTACTTTTCCATCAGACAAAAATTGTGCCGACGGTATCCAAAAAACATTCAAAATTCCGCTCATTAAATGGGAAAAATTCTGTTCATTAGCTCATTAGCATTGAGTGACGTGAAGGTTGACCAATCATACAGTAGAGCGACCTGACAGTTGACCAACGGTAGACCTATCACTGCTTCACAGGGGCGGGTTCATTGCACGTGCAGGCGGGCCATCCTACAGTTGAGTGTTGAATGACTTGACGATTAAACAATCCTACAGTTCAGTGTGTGGGCGGGCCTTATCATTCTGAACCGAGGTGAGTGTCAGCCATCTTGGTTCGTAAGTTTATTTTATTTCCACTTTCTGTACGTGTGGAGGTGATTTTATCCACCACAAATTTGGTACTTTGGAGCCCAACTAACCCATTATATAATTTGTGAGTAATAAATGAGTCCATTATCTGTTTCATTTCTACAGGTCTGCTGTCTGTAGGACTCAGGCCTTGAAGCCTGGGCCTGTCCTTGCTAGCCTCGCCCGAGCTACGCACTGGCCATCCCGCTGGGGGGGGGGGGGCTTGAGGGGGGCGGGGCTTGGGAGGGGAGGGGAGGGGGTAGCGGGAAGGGGGAGCGGAGAGGGTTAACCCGGCAACCGGGCTTGGCCAGCCGCAATCGGCCGTCTCAAGCCGCTCAGGCCCAGGCCCGGACCCGGAGATCGGGAGGGCGGAGAGGGGAGGAGGGTTACCCCGGCAACCGGGCCTGGCCAGCCGCAATCGTCCGTCTCAAGCCGCCTCAGGCCCGGCCTCGGAAGGGGGGCGGGGCTTGGGATAGAGGGGGGCCGGGCTCGGGAGGGGAGGTGGGCTGGGCTCGGGAGGGGAGGCGGCGGGGCTCGGGAGGGGGAGGAGGGTTACCCCGGCAACCCGGCCAGGCCACCCGCAATCGGCTGTCTCAAGTCGCCTCAGGCCCGGCCTCGAGGGGAAGGGGGGGCAGGGCTCGGGAGGAGGGGCTGCGGGACTCGGGAGGTGGGGGGGGGGGGGGGGGGGCGAGGTGCTCGGAGGGAGGGGGGGAGGGATAGGGAGGGATGGGGGGAGGCCGGTTGCCGGGGTAATCCTCCTCCCCCT
>NC_140996.1:110039429-110135158 GCF_052327205.1 Somniosus microcephalus
TGTGTAGTGAGTGGTTTGTTCAATTTTGGTTGTTCCTACTGTGAAATTTATTGTGGGTCCATGTTGTTTGGATCTTTGCTGGAACACAAGGACTTTGGTTTTTTGGGGATTTATTGTCAGGGCCCAAGTCTGGCAGTACGACTCCAGCAGGTCCAGGTTCTGCTGTAGACCCTCCTTAGTTGGTGACAGCAGAACCAGGTCGTCGGCATAGAGGAGGAATTTAACCTTGGATTCATATAGGGTGAGGCCGGGTGCTGTAGATTGTTCAAGTAGTTTTGCCAATCCATTAATGTAAATATTAAAGAGTGTCGGTGAGATTGGCGAGCCCTGCGTCACCCCCCGCCCCTGTGGGAAGTATTTTGTTTGTTTGTCTCCAATTTTAACTGCACATCTCTCTCTCCCTCCCCCTCTCTCTCTCTCCCTCCTCTCTCTCTCTCTCTCTCTCTCTCTCTCTCCCCCCCTCCCCCCCACTCTCTCCCTCGCCCCCCCTGTGGTAAACCACTGTTTAGTATTGTTGTTCACCACTGTTGTTAGTACTGTTGTTCACTCTTGCATATTGTTGTACTTGTCTGTGCATGCCTCAGCTGACTCCGCCCCGGCTCCACCCTCATGGCTGGATATAAAGGTCGCTGCTCAGCAGCCTCCGGCCCTTTTGGATACCAGGCTACCACAAGAGGCATGCTCTGTTCTTTGGTAATAAAAGCCTGTTTATTACTTTCTCAATCTCCAGTCTTTTGTAGCAATTGATAGTGCATCAATTTTATTACCAAAGTTAAATGTTGGCTGCGGATGCTGATCAACCGATGGTGCAAAACGCTGAGCAGCAGGCGCTGCTGCGAGCCCTCAGACCAACATGCCTGGACCTAGACCCCCAAGAAGCGGGTTCGTCGACTAAATTCGCACAATGGCTGCGTTGCTTTGAGGCGTATGGAAGCCTCGACCGTGACTCTTGATGAAAATAAACTGAAAATCCTGGCCTCGAAGGTGAGCCACCAAGTCTATACTTTAATCCAAGATGCGACGACCTACGCGGCGGCTATCGACCTACTGAAAGGGCAGTATGCACGCCCGGTTAACACGGTCTATGCCAGGCACCTTTTAAGATCTCGCAGACAGCAGCCCGGGGAATCGGTGGAGGCCTTCCTACGGGCACTGCGGGTACTCGGACGCGGCTGCGACTGCAAGGAAGTATCGGCCGCGGCACATGCGGAGGGACTGATATGAGACGCTTTCGTTGCGGGTCTAAGGTCCGACTACTCCCGGCAGAGGCTGCTGGAGAAGGGTGAAATAGACCTGACAAAGGCAGTGTCCCTCTCGCTCGATGCGGCCCACAGAAATATGGACGCTTTCTCCCCTAATCGCCCCGCGCCGTGGACGCCGCAATCTTGGGCCATGGGACCCGCCACCTCCGACTGCTGCAGCGATGTCCAAGGCACAAAAATGCTATTTTTGTGGCCAAGCTAAACACCCTAGAGCACGCTGCCCCGCAAAGAATGCTACCTGCTCCGGCTGCGGGAAGAAAGGTCACTACGTTAGCGCCTGCAAAGGGAAGACCGCTAACGCCAGCAGCGCCACGTGCGAACCGTGGGCGCAGCCATCTTGCCCGCCATCTTGGGCTCCCCCAGCCGCGTGGGGATCGGGACCGTGGGCGCCGCCATTTTGTCCGCCATCTTGGACGCCTCCGACTTCGGTTACGGGGGACCCGGACTCCACCGCCTCATCGGACGACCGCATCGACGCGCTTGAACATACGCTGGCTTCCGTGACGCTGGATCAATCTCTCCCGCATCAACTGTCCAGGTCCATGATGGACATTACGGTAAACGGCCGCGCCACTACCTGCCTTTTTGACAGCGGGAGCACGGAGAGTTTTATACACCCCGACACGGTGCGCAGTTACTATCTCCCGGTCCTGCCGATGCGTCATCGCATCTCTATGGCTTCCAAAGCCCAGTCAGCGGAAGTCGGTGGCTACTGTATGGTGACTCTTTCAGTGCGGGGTACTGAATACAAAAATTTTAAACTTCTGGTCCTGCCCGATCTCTGCGCTGCCGTCCTACTGGGGTTGGATTTTCAGTGCCACCTTAAGAGTGTCACTTTAGCGTACGGTGGACCCCTCCCCCCTCTTACGGTCTGCAGCCAGCAGTTTTTAAATCGCCCGCCGCGCGCCATTTGCAGCCTCTCCACCCTTAAAGTCTCCTCCCCCCCCCCCTCCTTGTTCGCTAACCTCACCTGCGACTGTAAGCCGCTACCAAAAGTAGGCGTTACAGTGCCGGGGATAGGGGTTTCATTAAATCCGAGGTAGCGAGACTCCTGAAGGAAGGGATTATCGAGAGCAGCAATAGCCCATGGCGAGCACAAGTGGTGGTGGTGAAGACTGGCGGAAAACAGCGCCTAGTTATTGACTACAGCCAGACGATCAATCGCTACACCCAGTTGGATGCATACCCACTCCCCCGCATATCTGACATGGTCAATCAGATAGCACAATACAAGGTGTTCTCGACGATCTGAAGTCGGCATATCACCAGCTCCCCATCAGGGCTGAGGACCGCCAGTACACAGCTTTTGAAGCTGACGGTCGGCCCCTATCACTTTCTCAGAGTTCCCTTCGGCGTCACCAATGGAGTTTCTGTCTTCCAACAGGAGATGGACGGGATGGTTGACCAGAACGCGTTCCAGGCCACTTTCCCATATCTAGACAACATCACCATCTGCGGCCACGACCAGCAGGACCACAACGTTAATCTAGGGAAATTCCTCCGTACGGCCCAGCGGCTGAATCTCACAGACAACAAAGACAAATGTATGTTTCGTACTAAGCGCCTTGCTATTCTTGGCTGCGTAGTGGAGAACGGAGTCATCGGCCCAGACCCCGATAGAATGCGCCCTCTTATGGAGCTCCCCCCTCCCCCCACTGCCAGAAAAGCACTGAAGAGATGCCTGGGGTTTTTTCTCTTACTATGCTCAGTGGGTGCCCAACTATGCGGATAAAGCCCGACCCCTCATCAAGTCCGCCTCCTTCCCCCTGACAGCAGAGGCGTGTGCAGCCTTCACTCTCATAAAAAGCGATATTGCGAAGGCCACAATGCACGCTGTGGATGAGTCCCTCCCTTTTCAAGTGGAGAGCGACGCATCCGACTTTGCCCTAGCTGCAACCCTTAACCAGGCGGGGAGACCCGTGGCCTTTTTCTCAAGGACCCTCCAGGCCCCGAGATTCGACACTCCTCTGTCGAAAAGGAGGCCCAGGCCATTGTGGAAGCTGTGCGACATTGGCGGCATTACCTGGCCGGAAAACGATTTACCCTGCTCCCTGACCAGCGTTCAGTAGCTTTTATGTTTCATAATAAGCAGCGGGGCAAAATCAAGAATGACAAGATATTAAGGTGGAGAATCGAACTCTCCACCTACAATTACAATATCTTGTACTGGCCCGGGAAACTCAATGAGCCCCCAGATGCCCTATCACGTGGTACGTGCGCCAACGCGCAGGGTTGATAGATTACAGACCCTCCACAATGACCTCTGCCACGCGGGGGTGTCACCAGGTTCTTCCATTTTATCAAATCCCGTAACCTGCCCTACTCCATCGAGGAGGTCAGGACCATGACCAGGAACTGCCAGATCTGTGCCGAGTGCAAGCCGCATTTTTATAGGCCAGATAGAGCGAGCCTGATCAAAGCCACGTGCCCCTTCGAGCGGCTGAGCATCGATTTTAAAGGGCCCCTCCCCTCCTCTGACCGCAATGTGTACTTCCTCAATATAGTTGATGAGTACTCCCGTTTGCCATCCCTTGCTCGGACATGATCAGTACCCACGGTCATTAAATGTCTGAATGACCTCTTCGCATTGTTCGGTTTCCCTAGCTATATCCATAGCGACAGGGGCTCATCTTTTATGAGCGCCGAACTTCGGCAGTACCTGCTCGCGAGAGGCATTGCTACAAGCAGGACCACCAGCTACAACCCCCGGGGTAACGGCCAGGTGGAAAGGGAGAATGCGACAGTCTGGAAGGCAGTCCTTTTAAACATAAAATCTAAGGGCCTTCCGACCTCCTGGCAGGAGGTCCTCCCTGCGGCGCTCCATTCCATTCGGTCGCTGCTCTGTACACCCACCAATGCCACTCCTCACGAGAGAATGTTCTCCTTCCCCAGGAAGTCCACGTTGGGGATTTCGCTACCAACATGGCTGACTTCTCCAGGTCCCGTCCTACTGCGGAAGCACGTGAGGACCCATAAGGCGGACCCCCTGGTCGAGAGGGGTGAGCCTCCCCCCACGCCAACCCGCAGTATGCTTACGTGGTGTACCCGGACGGGCGGGAGGACACAGTCTCCATTCGAGACCTCGCACCTGCGGGTGCTCCTGAAACACCCTCTTCGCCACCCACCGCTACTCCTGCCTACCCCCAGGACACAGTCCCCGCACGAGACCTCGCACCTTCGGGTGCCTCTGAGAGACCACCATCGCTACCTCCCATTACCCATGCTCTGACCCCTGTAGACGGCATGCAGCAGCCCCAGGGTCCGCCACCTGCTACACCTCTGAACGAGACACCGGGTTCAACGTTGGATGCTGCACCATCACCGCCGCTGCGCGACGCTCAGGACGGCTTACAAGGCCTCCTGATAGACTTCAGTACACGAATTTTTAGTGCACTTCACCCCGCCGGACTCCATTCTAAACAAGGGGTGAATGTGGTAAACCACTGTTGTTAGTATTGTTGTTCACCACTGTTGTTAGTACTGTTGTTCACTGTTAGTACTGTTGTTCACTCTTGCATATTGTTGTACTTGTCTGTGCATGCCTCAGCTGACTCCGCCCCTGGCTCCACCCTCATGGCTGGGTATAAAGGTCGCTGCTCGGCAGCCTCCGGCCCTTTTGGATACCAGGCAACCACAAGAGGCATGCTCTGTTCTTTGGTAATAAAAGCCTGTTTATTACTTTCTCAATCTCCAGTCTTTTGTAACAATTGATAGTGCATCAACCCCCTGCCCCCCCCCCCACTCTCCCTGGCCCCCCCCCCCCACTCTCTCTCCTTCCCACAACAACATGCCCTCAAAAAAGCCTCGCCACCGCCGGCCACCCTTAGCTAGCAGAATATAAAAATAAAGAGAACATGCTGAAACTTTATAAATCACTGGTTAGGCCTCAGCTGGAGTATTGTGGTCAATTCTGGGTACCACACTTCAGGAAAGATGTAAAGGCCTTAGGAAGGGTACAGAGGAGGTTTACCAGGAATGAGGGACATCTGTTATGAGAAGTTGGAAAAGTTAGGACTGTTCTCCTTGGAACAGTGAAGGTTAAGAGGTGACCTAATTGAGATTTTCAAGATGCTAAGAGGTTTTTTGAGTAGATAGAGAAAGACTATTCCCTGTGGCCAGTGGGTCAATAACTAGAGGTCATAGATTTAAAATTATTGGCTAAAGATCTAGAGGGGCGATGATAATTTTTTCCATTTCAGAGCATTTGGGATCTGGAATACTCTACCTGAAAAGGTGGTGGAAGCTGATTCCATAAATAATTTTAAAAAGGAGTTGGACAGGTATTTGAGGATGAGGAACTTACAGGGTTACGGACAAAAAATGGAGGTGGGACTAAACATCAACTGAGATTAGCGATTAGGCACCAGAAATTGTAATTTTAATAAGTAGGAACACCTGTGGGGTGATGGAAAATTGTGAGAAGTGGAAATCAGGTGCATAGCAGGATATAAAACCTAGCAGCATAGAAAATTGAAGTTGAAAGATGGCAGGGAGAGCCAAACTTCAGGAACTTTGACCTGGATTTCCTCCTAACAAAAATATGGAACAAGAGGGACAGGCTGTTTCGGATCAGGGTACAAGACCTGTTTGGTATGTATTGTACATGCACTTTGTGGAAAGAGGTAGCTGTGGCAGTGAGTGCCACTTCCTTGACTTACAGAACTACTTTCCCGTGCAGGAAGTTTAATGATCTCACCAGACCAGCCAATGTAAGTTGCTTGGTCTCCCTGATACTTCCTTGCCATCTTTATATATATATATATATATATATATATATATATATATATTAGTACTGTATAATTTGTTAACCTCAAGGACTATACTCCATTGAACTCTGCTCCCATCAGCTATCTTTTTTTAAAATTTGTTTATGGGATCAGGGCGTCGCTGGCAATGCCAGCATTTATTACCCATCCCTAGTTGCCCTTGAGAAGGTGGTGGTGAGCCGCCTCCTTGAACTGCTGCAGTCCGTGAAGTGCTGTTAGGTAGGGAGTTCCAGGATTTTTACCCAGCGACGGTGCAGGATCGACGATATACTTCTAAGTCAGGATGGTGTGTAACTTGGAGGTGGTGGTGTTCCCATGTGGCTGCTGCCCTTGTCCTTCTAGGTGGAAGAGGTCGCAGGTTTGGGAGGTGCTGCCGAAGAAGCCTTGGCGGGTTGCTGCAGTGCATCCTGTAGATGGTACACACTGTAGCCACGGTATGCCGGTGGTGGAGGGAGTGAATGTTTAAGGTGGTGGATGGGGTGTCAATCAAGTGGGCTGCTTTGTCCTGGATGGTGTCGACCTTGACTATTGTTGGAGCTGCACTCATCCAGGCAAGTGGAGAGTATTCCATTACACTCCTTACTTGTGCCTTGTAGATGGTGGAAAGGCTTTGGGGGTCAGGAGGTGAGACACTCGCCACAGAATACCTAGCCTCTGACCTGCTCTTGTTGCCACAGTATTTATGTGGCTGGTCCAGTTAAGTTTCTGGTCAATGGTGACCCCCAGGCTGTTGATGGTGGGGGATTCAGCGATGGTAATGCCATTGAATGTCAAGGGGTGGTGGTTAGTCTCTCGCTTGTTGGAAATAGTCATTGCCTGACACTTCTGTGGCATGTATGTTACCTGCCACTTATCAGCCCAAGCCTGAACGTCGTCCAGGTCTTGTTCCATGTGGGCATGGACTGCTTCATTATCTGTGGAGTTGCGAATGGCGCTGAACACTGCAGTCATCAGCGAACATCCCCATTTCTGACCTTATGTTGGAGGGAAGGTCATTGATGAAGCAGCTGAAGATGGTTGGGCCTAGGGTACTGCCCTGAGGAACTCCTACAGCGATGGTCTGGGGCTGTGACGATTGACCTTCAACCACCACAACCATCTTCTTTTGTGCTAGGTATGACTCCAGCCAGTGGAGCACTTTTCTACTGATTCCTATTGACTTCAGTTTTACTCTGGCTCCTTGATGCCACACCCAGTCAAATGCTGCCTTGATGTCAAGGGCAGTCGCTCTCACCTCACCTCTGGAATTCAGCTCCTTTGTCCATGTTTGGACCAAGGCTGTAATGAGGTCGGGAGCCAAGTGGTCTTGGCGGAACCCAAACTGGTCATCAGTGAGCAGGTTATTGGTGAGTAAGTGCTGCTTGATAGCACTGTCGCTGACACCTTCCATCGCTTTGCTGATGATTGAGAGTAGACTGATGGGGTGGTAATTGGCTGGATTGCATTTGTCCTGCTTTTTGTGGACAGGACATACCTGGGCAGTTTTCCACTTTGTCAGATAGATGCCAGTGTTGTAGCTGTACTGGAACAGCTTGGCTAGAGGCACAGCTAGTTCTCTGCCCAGCTTTTACCGCTATGATCTTGTCTTCTCTCTTGCAGGAGAAGGTGGCCTGTAACGTTTGCAAGTCTGAGCTCATAGGTGGCAACCTGACCCCATTCTTGTCCCTTTAAATTTTAAAGTGCATAATCAACATACCAAAGTTGTGGCCTGATGACATCATCAGAAAGTGAGAGGGAGACCTGAGCTGTGGGATTCTTGGCAGCTGAACTGAGGCCGGAGCTGCCGGCTTTCCACTGTAAGTGACTCTTTTAGCACTCCTGTGGGCCAAGAGGAACAAGAGTGCTCCCCCACATTCCTCAAGGTAGCCTTCGGCCTCCCGTTAAGATCGGCAAGGCTTTCACATCCTTTTGCTTTGCCAGGTTCTTCAGCAGTTTTCAGCCGTTCCCGCCTCCCATTACTATCGGGGGCCATGTGTTTGAACTTGTTGGGAATGGACAAGTACAAGGACCAGTGGCTATTGCATGTTTGTCTGGACCATCAGCAGCTTGCCTGTATAATGGTTTGGGAGAGCAAACACACTGGCAAAATACATAACTGGGTAAGTTCCAAACCTACAAGAGACAGTCATAGTAATGCCCTAATATATCTTTTCTCATCTAGATAAACCAAAACAAAATGCCATTGAGGAGAATGAAAACCAAAGCCCTTCTGCACTGCTGACCATATCATCCATTGCCCCTTCCTCTCTTACCAGCTTGGAGAAATCTGGATGGGTGGGGGTGGTAGAATCACAATAGTTCAGATGAGGGGTTTTCATGGCGAGACTCAGAACACAAAGCTGTTTGCTACATTTCACCTAGAATAAGTCATCTAAAAAATGAACCCATATGAAAATGGGACCAATATTTTATAAACTTGGGTTATTTAGCCATACTCATTCTGACTAAACTGAGCAAGTATTCAATTGATCTAAAGTAAAAGCATTGTGCTGAAGGTAAGCAATGTCTCCAAACTGGATTTATGGCAGAAGTCAGGGGTGGAAGTGGAAGCTGAGGCTCTGTGAAAGTCAGCCCCTGACTAGAATCCATGGAGTCAGATATCAGTGGTCCTGCGCCTTTAAAAAAAAAAAAAAATACTGGACTGAGGAAGACCTGAGACAGATGACAATTTTTCAAGTGTTTCCTACTATTTGCATTTTTCTCATACCAGTCAGCATCTTAGTGAAACAATAGCAAAATACTGCAGATGCTGGAAATCTGAAATAACAACAGAAAATGCTGGAAACACTCAGCAGGTCAGACAGCAGACGTGGAGAGAGAAAAACAGAGTTAACGTTTCAGGTCGATGACCCTTCAGCCAAAGCCTGAATATCATCCAGGTCTTGCTGCACGTGGGCCTGGACTGCTTCATTATCTGAGGAGTTGCGAATGGAACTGAAGACTGTGCAATCATCAGCGAACATCCCCACTTCTGACCTTATGATGGAAGGCAGGTCATTGATGAAGCAGCTGAAGATGGTTGGGCCTAGAACACTGCCCTGAGGAACTCCTGCAGCAATGTCCTGGGGCTAAGATGATAGACCTCCAACAAGCACAACCATCTTCCTTTGTGCTAGGTATGACTCCAGCCCCCTGATTCCCATTGACTTCAATTTTACTAGGGCTCCTTGATGCCACACTCGGTCAAATGCTGCCTTCATGTCAAGGGCAGTCACTCTCGCCTCACCTCAGGAATTCTGCTCTTTTGTCCATGTTTGGACCAAGGCTGTAATGAGGTATATTATATACCTCTTGCCATAATGGCCTTAATAAGGGGTTGCTTTTAATATTTTGTGAGCCTAAACCCCCAAATTCTGTTGCTCTCCACACCATCTAGCCTTCCCCCATTCAAAGTAGAATTATGTTTTTTAAACCAAAATGTGCCACCTCACATTTACTCACATTGAATTCAATTTGCCACTTTCTTGCCCATTCCACCATCTTATCAATATCCCCTTGCAGCTTCTTTGGTTTTCAAAATTATTTACTATGCTTTCTATTTTAGTATTGTCTGCAAATTGGGACACCTCTCCATCTAGCTCTATGTATACAAATTATTGATAGAATGAACAGAAGTGGTCCCAGAACAGAGCCATATAGGGCACTGCTACCCACTTCCAAATTCACTGCCAAACTGCTTTTAATTCTTACTGCCTTTCCTCCCTTCTAGCTGGTTTTTAATCCAATTTACTACCCTCCCTAATTTCATACCTCTAATCGTCAATAGTTCCCTGTGTAATACCTTGTCACAGGCTTTCTGAAAGTCCATGTACACCTCATCCACTGTTTTCCTAATCCACCATATCTGTCACCTCCTCCAAGAACTCTTATCAGGTTTGTCAAATAAGATGTAAACAGAAATGATTCTATAAATTAAAGACATTTAATACTCAATTAAACAGAGTTCAGTACAAGGAACAACTAAAGAAAACAAAGGCTGCTATTAGATCAGCAAAAAGGCTAATGGGAAAAAAAGGATTGTAGGCAATTGTGGAAGTAATGGGAAAAGCTTTTTCAGTTATGTGAAGAGTCAGAGAACTGTCAAAGACTGTATTGAGCCATTGAAGGGTGTTCAAGGACAGGTTACAAAGGACTCACTGGGTATGGCCGAAATATTAAATGAGTACTTTGCATCGGTCTTCACCCTTGAAAATGGTGCTCAACTATTAGAATTTAATAATGTTACTAACAAAACTAGTATTAACATAGATGAACATATTGTTTTAGAAAGAATTAAGAATTTGAAAATAGAGCAGTCGGGCCAGATGATATCCACCCGAGGGTCCGCCGGGAGATGGGGCATGTGCTGTGCCAGCCCCTAGCCTGGATTTTTAATAGCTCACTGCACTTTGAAATGGTTCCTATAGACTGAAAGGAGGCTAATATAGTCCCCATCTTTAAAAAAGGTGACAAGACAGACCCAGGTAACTATAGGCCCATTAGTTTAACATCAGTAATAGGTAAGATACTTGAAAAAATCATTAGGGATGCAATATATGAATACTTGGATAGAGGGGGACATATTAGGGACACCCAACATGGTTTCATAAAAAGGCCATGTCTTACAATTCTAATTGTATTTTTTGAAGAAGTTACAAAGTTGGTGGATGAGGGAAGTCCAGTAGACATTAGATTTCCAAAAAACTTTTTGATAAGGTACTGCATAAGTGGCTTCTCTATAAGATCGAAGCCTCTGGTATTACTTGTAATATATTGAGCTGGACTCAGAACTGGCTGGCAGGCCCTAGGCAAAAAGTAATTATAGAGGATTTGGATCTGTTTGGAGACCGGTCACCAGTGGTGTCCCACGGGGATCAGTGTTGGGACCGTTGCTTTTTATTATTTTTATTAATGATCTGGATATAGGTGTTGGGGGCACAATCTGCTTGTAGATGATAGCAAGATCTGTGCGAGTGTTAGAACTGTAGATGATGCTCATCTGATTCAGACAGTTCTTAATGTGTTGGGAGATTGGGCTCAAGACTGGAAAATGAGGTATAACTTAGATAAGTGCAATGTTATGCATGTGGGCAGGGCAAATGCTCAACATTCATACACCCTTCAGGGAAAGCCATTAAAGATGGTGGAGATAGAAAGAGAATTGGGCATTCTAGTGCATACATCCTTAAAGATACATGAGCAATGCCGTGTAGCAATAGCTAGAGCAAATAGGGTGTTGGGGTGTATCCATAGGACAATTGAGTATAAGATGAGGAATAATGTTTTGTCCTTGTACAAGACCTTAGGCCACACTTGGAATACTGTGTCCAGTTTTGGTCTCCTCACATTGTGGATGATATTGAGGCTTTGGAAAGGGTGTAGAGGAGGGCCACTAGACCAATTCCCAGTCTAAAGTATCTTAGTTATCAAGATAGGCTAAAAAAGTTGGGACTCTACACTTTAGAGAAGTGTAGGCTTAGTACAATCATCCTTTCTGAACTGTATGTTGGCTGCACCTAATTATTTTCTCTTCATCTAGTTGTACAAGGTATTGGTGAGACCGCACCTGGAATACTGCGTACAGTTTTGGTGTCCATACTTAAGAAAGGACATACTTGCTCTCGAGTCAGTACAAAGAAGGTTCACTCGGTTAATCCCGGGGATGAGGGGATGGACATATGAGGAGAGGTTGAGTAGATTGGGACTCTACTCATTGGAGTTCAGAAGAATGAGAGGCGATCTTATTGAAACATATAAGATTGTGAAGGGGTTGGATCGGGTGGATGCGGGGAAGATGTTCCCGATGATGGATGAAACTAGAACTAGGGGGCATAGTCTTAGAATAAGGGGCTGCTCTTTCAAAACTGAGATGAGGAGGAACTACTTCACTCAGAGGGTGGTAGGTCCATGGAATATGCTGCCCCAAAAAGCTGTAGAAGCTACATCATTACATAAATTTAAAACAGAAATAGACAGTTTCCTAGAAGTAAAGGGAATTAAGGGTTACGGGGAGCGGGCAGGAATTTGGACATGAGTCTAGGTTCGGATCGGTCATGGCCCTGTGGGTAGCGGAGCGGGCCCAGGGGCCGTGTAGCCTGATCCTGCTCCTATTTCGTGTGTCTAATTCTGTTAGATTCAGGAGATGGTTCTGTGATAGTGGATTGGCGGTTAGGATCAGATCAGCCATGATCTTATTGAATGGCGGAGCAGGCTCGAGGGGCCGATTGGCCTACTCCTGCTCCTATTTCTTATGTTCTTATGTTCTTATATTTAGTAATTTCGTCTTTAATTAAAAATTTCAACATGTTTCCTAATACAGACTTATGAACGTATGAAAATGATGGGCAGGAAAAGGTTATCTGGTCCATCAAGGCTGCCCCACATAGTTGTGATGCCTGAAGCATCATGATTAGACACCCCCTATCCACCACCAGCCATGTAATCTCCTGGGGGAACAAAACCCAAGGCCAACTGGGGGGAACAAATCCAGAAACTTTCTCTCCAACCCCAACCCCCTTGAAAATTAGTCCAGGAGACCACATTGACCATGCTTATATTACCTGATACTTTTAAAAGATGCCATCGCTGCCTCACACAGGAACTGCTTCAGCCCTCTTTTGAAGATTTGCAGAGAGAATTTGCATGAGCCGCAACTTGTTCCAAAGGTCTTGGAAAAATAAGAACTGCCTAACGTCTAACCTAGACTTGCCTTGTGTAATTTATACATATGACCCCTTGGTCTTCCCGAATCTATCAAAGTGAAAATATTTATCAATAGGAAAATAATCTAATGCTTTAACTATTTAATACCTCTATCAAATCATCCCAAAGTCTATGCATCTCTAAAGTGATTAGACCCAGCTTTTTAAGCCTCTCTTAGTACCGAAAGTTTTTAAAGCTGATAATCATTCTTGTGGCCCGCCTCTGAATCTTTTCCATAGCCTCGATATCACCCACCTTTATAAGGGGATCAAAACTGGATGCAGTATTCTAAATACGGTCTAACCACGCTGGTTTTTAATTGTCCAGGATTGTCTCCCTTTTCACAAATGGGTATTATATTGGCCACTTTCCAGTCCTCCAGCACACATCCACTCACAGTAGATGTTATTTTCTTGCCCCATTTCCCTCAGGCTCATTGGACGTATCCCAGTATTTTGGCCTCCTTTAGCTTAACTAACTTCTTTAATACTTTACTTCCATTTATTATAATATATCTCATCCTTTTACCAGTTCAGAATTTACCTCCAACTTCCTCTTTTGTAAACAGTGAAGTGAGATACTTGTGAAGCGCCTTGGGATGTTTTACTATGTTAAAGACGCTATATAAATACATGTTGCTGTTGTTGTATCCTCACCCAAGTTCCAAATGTGTTTTAAAAAATACACCACTCACTGATTCTGGAAATATGACCATCTCCACTCCAACCTGTTTTTACATCTTTATTTGATTGTACTTTTCATCTAGATTCGCTTTGTCTTCTATTTTAATATTGTTTTTGTTCCATGTCTCTTTGTACACCCTTTCTTTTATTGGCCTCATACTAAACATGATCTGAATATCAATGCTGTAAATTTAATGATGGAGAGGAAAGTTTAGTCCATACTTTATTTGCTGTAATTTAACTACGAACCGTGCCAGAACTCTAGGAATTCTGTATAGTTAAAACAGCTACAATCTGCAGGCTTTTAAAATCCAAGCTTGGCATCACTTCACTGCCGCTACTTGATTTATTTTCATTAATGCATCTATCTTCACCTGCAATGGCTTCTCTTCCCGCTCCCACATCGTTACCTCTGGTGTCCCCCAAGGATCTATCCTTGGCCCCCTCCTATTTCTCATCTACATGCTACCCCTTGGCGACATCATCCAAAAACACAGCGTCAGTTTCCACATGTACGCTGACGACACCCAGCTCTACCTCACCACCACTTCTCTCGACCCCTCCACGGTCTCTAAATTGTCAGACTGCTTGCCCGACATCCAGTACTGGATGGGCAGAAATTTTCTCCAGTTAAATATTGGGAAGACCGAAGCCATTGTTTTCAGTCCCCGCCACAAACTCCGTTCCCTAGCCACTGACTCTACCCCGCTCCCTAACATCTGTCTGAGGCTGAACCACACTGTTCACAACCTTGGTGTCATGTTTGACCCTGAAATGAGCTTCCAACCACATATCCGCGGCATAGCTAAGACCACCTATTTCCACTTCTGTAACATCGCTAGTCTCTGCCCCTGCCTCAGCTTATCCGCTGCTGAAACCCTCATCCATGCCTTTGTTACCTCTAGACTTGACTATTCCAACGCACTCCTGGCTGGTCTCGCAAGTTCTACCTTATGTAAACTTGAGGTCATCCAAAACTCAGCTGCCTGTGTCCTAACTTGCACCAAGTCCCATCACCCATCACCCCTGTGTTCATTGACCTACTTGTGCTCGTTGACCTATATTGGCTCCTGGTTAAGCAACGCCTCGATTTCAAAATTCTCAAGCTTGTTTTCAAATCCTTCCATGTCCTCGCCCCCTCCCTATCTCTGTAATCTCCTCCAGCCTTACAACCCCCTGAGACATCTGCGCTCCTCTAATTCTGTCCTCTTGAGCATCCCTGATTATAATCACTCAACTATTGGTGGCCGTGCCTTCTGTTGCCTAGGCCCTAAGCTCTGGAATTCCCTCCCTAAACTTCTCCGCTTCTCTACCTCTCTCTCTTCCTTTAAGACGCTCCTTAAAACCTACCTCTTTGACCAAGCTTTTGGTCACCTGCCCTAATTTCTCCTTATGTGGCTCGGTGTCAAATTTTTGTCTTAACACTCTTGTGAAGCATCTTGAGACGTTTTACTATATTAAAGGCGCTATGTAAATACAAGTTATTGTTCATTCTTTTCAACCTTGGTGTTGTTCTGCATTGTGGGCCTTGGCACTTCACCTATGTTTTTCTATATAATTCAAAGTTACCATATATAGGCTTTATCATTCCTTTTTTCTCTCTTATGCTTGTACGTTTCTTCTATGTTCTTTTATTAAGCCAGCATAGATTTGCATTTCTACACATGAAGTGTTGGAAATGCTCACCCACCTTAAGAGCTCTATTGTCTCCATGTGAAATATTTTCCCTGTGCATGCATGGTCTTTACTGATGGGATCATGTGTACATGTATAAAAAAAACTTTGGTACAGAGGCTGCATATTTCTTTAGTTTAAGTATCAGAAGCAAAAGAATACAATTACAGTAATAGAATCTCAAACTATTTAAAAAAATATATAGTCACCATTAAGAAGACTTGGGAGAAATGTATTTTATAGAAAATCTTTCTCTGGTGTTAAAATGCATCAGCATTGTAGTATTTAGCTCATTTTCTATGACGGACAAAGCCCATTGCATATTTAATTTGAAACTTTTTCAGTGGCTCCACTGTAAGGTTGGAATTTTCTGGGGTGTCAGCAGATGGGATTGGTGGCAGGTCGGGTGGGAAAGTGTTTTTTTTTGACAGCCCAATGTTGGGTCTGTCAGCGCCGAGCAGACCTGACAGGTAGCGGCGAGCAACCCAATTAAACTAATTATAATGTACTTACCAAACCCTTAACAGGCTTTTTTACCTTACTTTTTAACTTTAACTTCATAACCATGGGAACCAAGCTGTTCGGTGACCACATCTGTCAACCTGAGGCGGGAGTTCAGCGGCCATTGTTCCAGCTGATTACTTGACAGCTTCAAATGTACAGCAAAAGACAGAGATCACTTTCTTTAGACCTGTTTGAAGAATGAGTTTAGTTGCAGGCTTGGGATTTAGCAGAAGTAATAGAGTTCTTCAGCGCCTAAATGAGATCCTTTAATAATTGTGTTTACAAATAATATGGATTTGATTGTTTCTAGTTTCATCAAATTTACAGTTGGTATGAGGCACATGCTCAGGAGACTGATTGCATTCAAAAATATGTGGATGTATTAATTAGATGATCTAAGGAGCCAATAGATGTTTATATTTCTTTGATAAGTTACAATAATGAGTGATATATAGGTGTCCCTGCTGTCTGCCTGAAACAAGCAATAGCCCACTTGCATATGTTAATGAGGGGCCTAATGTCTGTTTCACGACCCAACTCCTAAATTGGCCAGGACTGCGCAGGTTGGGTATGCTCTGCTTAGTTTTTTTATGTTCCTCTGCAGCCTAGCCAGTGGTCCTTAGAGGGACAGCTGGAGATCACTAACATAAAGGTACATTTTTGAATTTTAACTCCAGGATTAAATATACTGGGAGAGCGCATGCTGGAACACAAATTGTACATTGTTAGAGGAGGAAGACACTTTATGAGCCAAGTAACTTTCAAATAGTTGTAGGTACTTCCAAGCCTGCCTTTTTACTCCAACTGCCCCACAGTAGTGACTCCAATTTGAAGCCAAGTTTTTAACAATGGTTTGTTGCCACACACAACTAGGTTTCTTGTAGCACGAACACTGATGTAACAGTGCAGACCTATCTTTTTATGTTAATTCACCTGTACCTGTAACTCCACTCTGACTTACAGAAATCAGCTCAAAGGATAGCAGCAATAAATGTGGATACTGTTCCTTAAATAAAATCTGAAGTGGCTTGTATAAATTAGGTGCCAACTTATTTTCCATAATGTATGAACTCACAGAATTTCTAATTATACCATGTACCGTTCCATTTTTAGCCAAAAGTTATGATTCCTGTTATAAAACACTTACAGTGTCAACATCCTATTATCCATTAGCAAAAGTTTCACTTAAAAAAGAAAGACATGCTTATTTGATAGAAATTGTACAGAACAGCAATATGTATTCTGCTCATGCCCCTGATTGTATTGCTACTTGCTCTAAATCTGCATTTGAGGCTCTTGATTTAAAGCTGCAGGGCCCATAGTTTGGAAACTGTGGGTCTGGCTTTTTTTTGCAATCACTGCTAAAATGTCACAAAATAGTTAAATTATTCATCAAAATCACACTTTATTGTTCCAGAAATATTACAGTTGAGAGCTTATTTCCAAAAGCAGTTCATTTAATTCACCCAAAACTAGTTTCCTCCATATCTTCTTAATCCTACCCATAATGATTCCAGTAAAAGGTGGAATCTGTCACCTCTATAGTTTGTATTTTTTGAAGTATCTTACAAACAACAACAACTTGTATTTATATAGCACCTTTAACGAGGTAAAACATCCCGAGGCGCTTCACAGGAGTGTTGTAAAACAAAGTTTGACACCGAGACACATTAGGAGAAATTAGGACAGATGACTGTGGTGATTATTCCTTGATTAGTAAAAGTATTGTGATTCGTTGTTTGTTAACTGCCTTGGGATATGTGTTGTAATCTCATTGGTAGTTGATGATCACATGATGTGTTGTGGCTACCTTAAATTCAGTCCTTTTCTAGCTTAGTTGGGACTGGATGTGGAGAGATATGCTGCTGATTTTAAAGTTAATAAAGCCTAGCTTTGGAAGGCAAATCTATTCTTTATTTCAATTTATTAACTTTATGTTAGAATGGAGCGATATCTTCAACCAGAATGATTCAAGGCTGACCCCAATTCTGCTGGAGTGGATGATAAATGGAAACATTGGTATTGTACATTTTAAAACTTTTTGGGCGTGTTGGATCAAGAGGCTCTAAATAAGCTGAATATGCTGATCAACTACATTGACCCGGATGTATATAAATATATTTTGCACTGTAAAACTTATGAAGAGGCTATTCCTACATTGGAAAAGATTTTTGTTAAACCAAAGAATGAGGTATTTGCACGTCATCTTCTATCTGCCCATAGGCAGCAGGTGGGAGAATCTTTGGATACTTATTTACAAGCACTTCGGTGCCTTAGTGTTGACTGTAATTATAAGGCTGTGACGGCTGAAGAATATAAGGACGAATCGGTACGGGATGCTTTTATTAATGGATTACTGTCTAGATCAATTCGTCAGCGGTTGTTAGAAAATAAGACTCTGGATCTTAAAAGTGCTTTTGAGCAAGCTTCTACATTGGATGTGGCTCAGAGAAGTTCGGATTCTTATGCTCTTTTTAATCGGCCTGCGACTATGGTTTCGGCAGTTTCGGATGAAAAGGAATTATGTGGACTTAATGGGAGTGGTTTACTAGATTTTGAAACAGTTTCTACTTCGGCGGCCGTTGCCTCTAGGATTCAGAAGTGTTATTTTTGTGGGAATATCCGGCACCCTCGTCTGAAGTGTCCTGCTCGGGAGGCTGTGTGTAGTAAATGCGGCAAGAGAGGTCATTATGCACGCATGTGCAAATCATCAGGTTCAATTACCTCCTCCTCTCCTGGTGTGGGAGGGCCCTCCTCCACTACCTCCTCTGTGACTATTCAGCCTTTAGATAGGGCGTTTATTGCATCAATTTCTGCTGCATTTGCTCATGGCCTAAACAAAGCTATAGTTACGGCTCAAGTTAATGGGTTGGAAGTGAAGGCCCTTATAGATACGGGCAGTACTGAGAGTTTTATAAGTCTTCAGTTTGCGAAGGAGAAGCATTTGAAAATTTCGCCTGTTACGTATCAGGTGTGTATGGCTCAGACGACCCTTACTTCACAAATAGCTGGTTGTTGCTTTGTGAAAATGGTTCTTCTAGGTAATACGTATACTGATATACGCCTATCTGTTTTGCCTAATCTCTATGCGGATATTTTGATTGGACATGATGTGCTTCAGTTACACGAGTCTCTTAGTCTTTCATTTGGAGGGACTAAGCCACCTTTATCTATTTGTGGATTAACCTCTTTATCTATTCCTCCATTATCACTTTTTTCCAATTTGATGTCGGATTGTAAGCCAATTGCTACCAAGTCAAGAAGATATAGTAGTCAGGATAGAGAATTTATTAATTCTGAAGTTCAACGTCTCTTATTGGAAGGAATTATTGAACCTAGTTGTTCGCCTTGGCAAGCACAGGTAGTTGTCACGACTAATGAGAGACACAAGAAACGAATGGTGATAGACTATTCTCAAACTATTAATAGGTATACTCAATTAGACGCGTACCCTTTGCCTAAGATTGATGAGCTTATCAATAAAGTATCTCAGTATAAAGTTTTTAGCACTATTGATTTAGAGTGCTTATCATCAGATTCCTATCGTTAAGAAGGATCAACCATATACGGCCTTTGAGGCTGGTGGAAAGCTGTATCAGTTTTGCCGAATACCATTTGGTGTTACTAATGGTGTTGCTTGTTTTCAACGGGCAATGGATGCTTTTATAAGTGATAACTCCCTCTCTGACACCTTTTCATACTTAGATGACATCACAGTGTGTGGCAAATCAAGGGTGGAGCATGATTCTAATTTTAAAAGATTCCTTTAAGCTGCGGAAAAAGTTGGTTTAACTTTTAACAAAGAGAAATGTATCTTTTCGACTACTGAGGTAAATCTATTGGGGTATATTATTTCGGGAAATAAGATTAAACCAGATCCAGAACGTCTGCGACCATTGATCGATTTACCTTGTCCTACTAATTCTAAGGCTTTGCAACGAGTTGTTGGACTGTTTTCTTATTATTCTAATTGGATTGCAAATTTTTCACAGAAGATCCGGCCTCTTATTCGGGTTACGACATATCCTCTATCATGGGAGGCCAGGACATGTTTTGAGAATTTTAAAAAGGATATTTTAGGAGCAGTTGTGCATTCCATTGATGAGCAGGTTCCCTTTGTGATTGAGATGGATGCTTCAGATTTTGCAATTGGGGCTACTTTGAACCAAAATGGAAGACCTGTGGCCTTTTTCTCACGTACTTTGAATAATAGTGAAAAAAGACATTCCTCAATAGAAAAAGAGGCATACGCAATAGTAGAAGCATTGCGTAAATGGAGACATTATTTATCGGGGCGACATTTCACGTTGGTAACTGATCAAAAATCTGTGTCCTTTATGTTTGATGTTAAACATTTTGGAAAGATTAAAAATGATAAAATAATGAGATGGAGGATTGAGTTGGCATGTTACCATTTTGACATAGTTTATCGTCCGGGGAAGGATAATGTTGCTGCTGATGCACTGTCGAGGGCTTATTGTTCTGTGATTCACGGAGATACGCTTATTAATCTTCACAATGCCTTACGTCATCCTGGGGTTACGAGGATGATACACTTTGTACGCAGTAAGAACTTGCCTTTTTCAGTTGAAGACGTCAAGCGGATGACTTCATCATGTTCTATCTGTGCTCGGTGTAAACCGAATTTCTTTAAGCCTCAACGAGCTCATCTTATAAAGGCTACTTCTCCTTTTGAACGTTTGAGTGTTGATTTTAAGGGACCTCTTCCTTCAACTACTCAAAACCGATATATATTTACTGTTGTGGACGAGTTTTCAAGGTTCCCTTTTGCTTTTCCTTGTGCAGATGTATCAGCTGCTACAGTTATTAAATGTTTGACTCAACTTTTTGTCATCTTTGGGATGCCTGCGTATATCCATTCAGATCAGGGAAGTTCTTTTATGTCTTCCCAGTTGAAGGAATACCTTCAGAGTCGGGGAATTTCTACTAGTAGAACGACCCCGTATAATCCCCAGGGTAATGGACAGTGTGAACGATACAATGGGGTGATCTGGAAGGCAGTTATGTTGGTGTTGACATCCCGGAACCTTAAGAATACACAGTGGGAAATGGTGCTGCCTGATGCCCTGCATTCCATTAGATCATTGCTTTCAACGGCTACTAATGTGACCCCCCCATGAAAGGCTCTTTAACTATCCGCGGAGATCTACTACGGGATATTCGGTACCTTCATGGCTTACTATGCAGGGACCTGTGTTGCTTCGACGTCATGTTAGATTGTCAAAATATGACCCCTTGGTGGAGGAGGTGGAGCTGTTGGAGGCAAATTCCCAATATGCTCATATTCGATTCCAAGATGGGAAAGAAAGTACTGTTTCAATTAAAGACTTGGCTCCTTGTGGGGGCCAGCCCTCTTCTGAGAATATTAATAATGGTTATGATTCGGATAATGTGGATGCTGTTACAGATACTACGAATATTTCCAATCCGATTGCAGATAATCATACTTCTATTAGTCAGCCTTTGATAGATGTTTATGACCGTCCTAGTTCATCTTCTGATGGGATTTCTAATCCGGAAACCGTTGAGAATCGGGATATGGATAGCCTTCCTGTTGAAGATACTTCTGTGCCTTCTGGCGTGGGAGGGCAAGGAATTTCACCAAGGTTAAGAAGGTCGACACGAACAAGATATCCGATCGACCGATTGAAAATGGACTTTTAAATTGATAGTAAGTTTTAAAAATTGTTGAAATATTATAGTATATTGTTTTAGTTGAGAGATACTTAATACTTATGCGTAATGTTATTATTTGTTGTTGTTCATTTAGTATTGTGTTATGTAAATAGTTTTATTCTCGTGCATTGTTTAGTTGTAAATAATTAATTGTAAATTGTAAAAGTTATTAGGTTGGAGTATATTTTAAAAGGAAGGGTGAATGTGGTGATTATTCCTTGATTAGTAAAAGTATTGTGATTCGTTGTTTGTTAACTGCCTTGGGATATGTGTTGTAATCTCATTGGTAGTTGATGATCACATGATGTGTTGTGGCTACCTTAAATTCAGTCCTTTTCTAGCTTAGTTGGGACTGAATGTGGAAAGATATGCTGCTGATTTTAAAGTTAATAAAGCCTAGCTTTGGAAGGCAAATCTATTCTTTATTTCAATGACCAAAAGCTTGGTCAAAGAGGTAGGTTTTAAGGAGCATCTTAAAGGAAGAAAGAGAGGTGGAGAGGTTTAGGGGGGAAATTCAAGAACTTAGGGCCGAGGCAGCTGAAGGCATGGCCGCCAATGGTTGAACGATTAAAATCAGGGATGCTCAAGAGGCCAGAATTAAAGGAGCGCAGATATCTCAGTGGTGGGGGGGTTGTGGGGCTGGAGGAGATTAGAGATAGGGAGGGGCGAGGCCATGGAGGAGAATGAGAATTTTAAAATTGAGGCTTTGCTTAACCAGGAGCCAATGTAGGTCAGCGAGCACAGGGGTGATGGGTGAACGGGACTTGGTGTGAGTTAGGACACGGGCAGCCGAGTTTTGAATGTCCTCAAGTTTACGTAAGGTAGAATGTGGGAGGCCAGCCAGCAGTGCATTGGAATAGTCAAGTCTAGAGGTAACAAAGGCATGGATGAGGGTTTCAGCAGCGGATGAGCTGAGGCAAAGGCGGAGACGGGCGATGTTACGGAAGTGGAAATAGGTCTTAGTTATGCTGTGGATATGTGGTCGGAAGCTCTTTTTGGGGTCCAATATGACACCAAGGTTGCGGGCAATCTAGTGACCAGACTAGAATTAGTAGCAGACACTGATCATTGCAGAATGGATCAAAATCATAATCATTAATGGAGTTACCTATATCAGTGACTACTGTTTCAGGAACCAATAGCACTGTAGTGCAGAAATTAACTTTCATCCGAAAAAAAAATTATGTTCTTATCCTAAAGCTTTCAATTGTAACAACAATCTCGTAGCTTTTTTATTCTGCCTGCAGCTCTGTCTGTTAACACAGTAATCTATGTTATGACTGAGGAGGCTTATACATTATTCACTGTTTCTGCTCCTGGAAATTTCTGTTTCCTGCCAAAAATATCCCCAGAAGAACCAAATAAGACCGAAGCTGGTGACGTAATGAACAGCTGCTGTGCTGAGGTCTTTTTTCCAGCTTTGTTTAGTAATTGAGCATAGCATCAGTTAAGCTTTTTGGCTGCTTTGGAAAAAAAAAGCTGCATACTTTTCCCTGGTTCACTGGGTGCTGAGATTCAGCATTAGAGAGAAAAAAATTGCTCCGTACTCATAATAAAGAAAGATACCTCTACATTTTTCAGGGTTTCAGTCACCTCTTGGACACCGCCACAAACGCCGCTCTCTAGACACCGACTCCATCTCTCCCTGGCAACTGCCTGAGGCTGAACCAGACTGTTCACAACCTTGCTTATATTTGACCCGGAGATGAACTTCCGACCACATATCCACTCCATTGCCAAGACCGCCTACTTCCACCTGCATAACATAGACCAACTCCACCCCTGCTTCAGCTCATCTACTGCTGAAACCCACATCCATGCCTTTGCTACCTCTGGACCGGACTACTCCAGTGCTCTTCTGGCCAGCCTCCCATCTTCCACCCTACATGAACTTGAGCTCATCTAAAACTCTGCTGCCCGTGTCCTAACTCGCAACAAGTCTCATTCAACCATCACCCCTGTGCTCGCTGACCTACATTGGCTCCCTGTCCGGCAATGTCTCAATTTTAAAATCCTCATCCTTGTTTTCAAATCCCTCCATGGCCTCGCCCCTCCCTATCTTTGTAACCTCCTCCAGCCCTACAACCCTCCAAGACCTCTGCACTTCTCCAATTCTGGCCTCTTGCACATCCCCAATTTTAATCACTCCACCATTGGCGGCCGTGCCTTCAGCTGCCTAGGTCCTAAGCTCTGGAATTCCTTCCCTAAACCTCTCCACCTCTACCTCTCATCCATTATGATGCTCCTTAAAATCTATCTCTTTTCTGTCCTAATACCTCCTTTTGTGGCTTGGTATCAAATTTTGTTTGATAACGCTCCTGTGAAGCACCTTGGGATATTTTACTAAATTAAAAGCGCTATAGAAATGCAAGTTGTTTTCCTTGTTGCTCCTTTTATGTGTTGGAATTGCAGGTTAGATGTAGACTTGAAGCAGGAATTTTTTTAATATAGCATTCCTATTTCCTGTGACAGCATAAAGTTTCACCCACTGACATCGTAAATGGGGAACTCTACCAATAATACACTGTCAAAATTCATGATGTCACAACAGCAGAAGTTCCGTGCAAAATGCGCAGACGCACTGAGGTGAGGGAGAGGCAGGTGATGTTATGGAGGTCGAAGTAGACAGTCTTTATAATGGAGAGGATTATGGGGTCGGAAGCTTGAGGTTATGAACAGGCTTGTTCAGTCTGAGACAGTGACCGGGAAGATAATGGAGTTGGTGAGGGCAGAGTTTGTGGTGAGGGCTGAAGATAATGGCTTTGGTCTTCTCAGTGTTTATAAGAAACATTAGAAATAGGAGCAGGAGTAGGCCATTCGGCACCTCGAGCCTTCTCTGCCATTCAAAAAGATCATGGCTGAACTTCTACCTCAACTCAACCAGAAGGAGCAGACCTGACCGGGAGCGAATTGAGAGCTAAGTGGGGATAAAGAGCACGGCGAGAGCGGAGCAACTCAACACAGGCAGAATTTGAAAGAGTGATGTCAGAGTAAAAAACCTAAAGTGATGTCAGCAGATGGGAAGGAGCAGATTGGTCAGTTGCTGGTTTATTTCTGCTAAGTTCTGCTAAAGAGCACGGTTGAAGAGGGGCTCTTCAAGTTAGGGGCCGGGGTTAAATAGCTGGTATGGGATAAAGCAGGAGCTTGGAGATTAGTAACTGTTAATAGCATATTAAATTAGTAACTGTTAATAATATATTATATTAATAACTTGAATTAGATACATCTTAGTCTTAAGTTTCTGTAAAGTTAGTTAATAGTCAAATAAATAAAGGCATGGCAATGCTCATCCTGTGCCATGTGGGAAATCCAGGACGCTTCCCATGTCCTGGACAACCACGTGTGCAGGAAATGTCATCAGCTGGAGGAGCTCGAGCTCCGGGTTTTGGAGCTTGAGCAGCAGCTGGCGTCACTGCGGTGCATCTGCGAGGCTGAGAGCTACGTGGATAGCACGTTTCAGGAGGTGGTCAACCCCGCAGCTAAGGAGTGCACAGACAAACGAGGAGGATCAGGCAGGTAGTGCAGGAGTCCTCTGAGTGCATCTCACTCTCCAACCAGTATTCTGTTCTGAGTACTGATGAGGGCGATGGTTCCTCTGGGGAGTACAGCCAGAGCCAAGTCCGCAGCACCACGGGTGGCTCAGCTATACAGGGTGGGAGGAGGAAGGTAGGGAAAGCAATAATGGCAGGGGATTCGATAGTTAGGGGAGCAGAAACGCGTTTCTGCAGCCGCAGACGTGACTCCAGGATGGCATGTTGCCTCCCTGGTGCCAGGCTTAAGGATGTCACAGAGCAGCTGTAGAACATTCTGAGGGGGGAGGGTGAACAGCCAGAGGCCGTGGTCCATATTGGTACCAACGACATAGGTAGAAAGAGGGATGAGGTCCTGCAGGTAGATTTCAGGGAGCTAGGAAAGAGATTAAAGAGCAGGACTTCAAAAGTAGTAATCTCTGGATTACTCCCGGTGCCACGTGCGAGTGAATATAGAAATAGGAGAATAGAGCAGATTGAATGCGTGGCTGGAGAGATGGTGCAGGAGGGAGGGCTTCAGATTCCTGGGGCATTGGGGCCGGTTCTGGGGGAGGTGGGACCTGTACAGGCTGGACGGGTTGTACCTCAACAGAGCCGGAACCAATATCCTTGCAGGGAAGTTTGCTAGTGCTGTTGGGGAGGATTTAAACTAAGTTGGCAGGGGTATGGGCACCAGGCTATATCATTAGAAAGGATGAACAAAGGGCACAAAGGATTGGGAGAGATGGTTAGCACTAAAGTAAGAAATAGTAAGGAATTAGGTGGGGTCAGACTAAAAAAGAACACAGGATGGTCTAAGATAGGTTTACAGTGTATGTATGTGAACGCACAAAACATAGTAAATAAGGTTGGTGAGCTGCAGGTGCAAATAGCCACATGGGAATATGATGTTGTGGCAATAATGGAGACCTGGCTCAAAAAAGGGCAGGATTGGGTATTAAATATTCCTGGATATAAGGTGTTCAGGAAAGATAGGGAAGGAAAGAAAGGATGTGGTGTGGCAGTATTGGTTAAGGAGAATGTTACAGTGCTGGAGAGAAAGGATGTCCTGGAGGGGTCAAGGACAGAATCTATATGGCTAGAATTAAGAAATAATAGAGATACCATTACATTACTAGGTGTATTCTATAGGCCACCAACTAGTGGGAAAAATATGGAGGAGCAAATTTGCAGAGAGATGCAAGAACTATAGAGTAGTGATATTGGGGGACTTCAACTATCCTAATATAGACTGGGATCGTAATAGTGTTAAGGGCAGAGAGGAGGAAGAATTCCTGAAGTGTGTTCAGGAGAACTTTCTTGATCAGTACGTTTCCGACCCAATGAGGAAGGAGGCATTGCTGGATCTGGTTCTGGGGAATGAGGCGGGCCAAATGGAGCAAGTGTCAGTAGGTGAACATTTAGGGAACAGTGATCATAGTATCATAAGTTTTAGATTAGCAATGGAAAAGGACAGGGAGCAATCTAGAGTAAAAATACTTAATTGGAAGAAGGCCAAATTCAGTGGGATGAGACTGAATCTGGCCCGAATAAATTGGAATCGAAGATTGGCAGGCAAAACTGTAATGGAACAATGGGCTGCCTTTAAAGAGGAAATAGTTCGGGTACAGTTGAGGTACATTCCCACTAGGGGGAAAGGGTAGGGCAACTAAAGTTAGAGCTCCCTGGATGATGAAAGAGATAGCGAGTAAGATGAACCAGAAAAAGAGTGAGTATGACAGATGTCAGGCCGAGAATACATCTGAGAATCAGGCTAAATATAGAAAGGTCAGAGGAGAAGTGAAAATGAAAATAAGAGGGGCAAAGAGAGGGTATGAGAATAGAATGGCAGCTAACATAAAAGGTCATCCTAAAGTCTTCTATAGGCATATAAATAGTAAATGGGCAGTAAAAGGAGGGGTCAGGAGTGTGATGGAATTCTGTCCACCTACCTGGATGAGTGCAGCTCCAACAATACTCAAGAAGCTCGACACCATCCAGGACAAAGCAGCCCGCTTGATTGGCACCCCATCCACCACCTTAAACATTGACTCCCTCAACAACCAACGCACCATGGCTGCAGTGTGTACCATCTACAAGATGCACTGCAGCAACTCGCCAAGACTTCTTCAACATCACTTCCCAAATCCACGATCTCTACCACCTAGAAGGTCAAGGGCAGCAGGCGCATGGGAACATCATCACCTCCAAGTACTCCTCCAAGTCACACACAATCCTGATTTGGAAATATATCGCCGTTCCTTCATCGTCACTGGTTCAAAATCCTGGAGCTCCCTCCCTAACAGCAATATGGGAGTGCCTTCACCACACGGACTCCAGCAGTCCAAGAATCGGTTCACTATCACTTTCTCAAGGGCAATTAGGATGAGCAATAAAGGCTGGCCTTGCCAGCACTGCCCATATCCTAGGAACAAATAAAATAAACATGGAAACTCATTTCACGGCCTTCTTATTCCTCTCTTGTGTTTTTGTGTCCTAAGAAATGGTGATGTAAAGAAAGAAAAAAAGAAGGAAGAACTTGCATTTATATAGCATCTATCATGACATCAGGGCATTCCAAAGAGCTTTACAGCCAATGAAGTACTTTTGAAGAGTACTCACTGTTTTAATGTAGGGGATGTAGCAGCCAATTTATGCACAGCCACATCCCACAAACAGCAATGAGATAATAACCAGATAATGGCCCAGAAATTCGGGTCTGTAGGGGGGTGGCGTGCGCCCAGTCAGCTTCACCTCTGACTGTCTTTGAGCGGTTCGAATCGCTCCCACACCCCTGGGTTCTAGACACCGGACTTAGGTACAGGCGGCGATACAGAAAATCGAGTAGACAAGTGGTTTGGTGCAAGAAAACCAAAATTTTATTAAAAGCAGAATAAAACAATCTTATGAAAATTACTGGTATGAAATACAGGCATAAACAATTACACTTATATGAGAATGGGGAACACATGGCACATCGAGGGAAAACAACTACACTAAAAATCCCCTTATCCTTATCCCCCCCCCTATACCTAACTAGATTAAGCTATGAGGGGCCAGGAATTCATGTTCACTAATCCAGAACCTGTTGCTTTAATTGGGTTGGTTTTGAGGTCCGCTCTTGCTGTCCTTTGGGGTAACCTGTCACCACGTGGTCTCAGGGCGCGGTGCTGAAGTTGTTTGTGCAAGGGCACCCTCCCTATTCCTCAGCTAATGTTGTCGTCGAGTCGCGTCTTCGTCTTCTTCTTCCTCGGGCGGTTTAATCGCTGACGGTATTGCTGCGGTTGGGGGGGGGGTCGGTTGGCGGTCTTTACCATTTAAATGATTTTGCTAGCCATGCTTCGAATGCCAGTTTATTCTTTAACCGGGCTTATAACTAGGCGTTTGTCCCCAAATGCGTCTTTCCGCTGCCCTTCTCTGCCTTTACCGGTTTACCTTCTTCTTCGTCTCGTCTCATCTCGTCTGCCCGTTTGTGGCCTGTGTGTCCTGTGTGGTTTTGAACTCTGGTCTCATTCTCCTCCCACGTTTGGCCCCGGTGTAATGGGCGTCCTTGGTTGTTGAGCGGCGCGGGGAGCGAGAAGAGAGCCAGCCACGAGGCCAGGGCACGAGAACGAGCGGCAGCAGGCCAAAAGCCAAACGATAAGAGGCCAGAGCAAGAGTCAAGACATAAGAGAGCGATTGCTACTGATGGGCCTACAATTATACCCGTTCTACAATCCTTATCTGCGCGCCAAATCAGGTCAGTCCTTTGTCTAACTTTTGGCGGGCTCATTTAAATGATTACAGCCATTTACTTTAACGACTTGTGGAGTGGTTGTCTCCGGGTCTAATGGCCCCGATGTCCTGGTTGTTTGTCATGGATGAAACTTAATTGTCCCCATCCTGACTTGATGGCTACTGTGAGCTGTTACCGATTAAATTTGCAGAAACCTAATGGCCTTGATTTTAGGCCCATTCTAGCTTGATCTGTTTCAAGTCGAATGAGTGCATATTCGGTGTTTACTTTGGCTGTCTGTCTCCACAGAGTCCTTTCCACAGATTCCTGCATTTTAAGTTTCGTCTCCGGGCCTGCCTGTCTGCAGAGCCCTGCTTTAAAAATCCTGTCGGTTTTGGTCACGAGGTTACAGAAGCCATTTTGGGTACCCTGTTTTTAATAACTTGTCCAAACAGGGTCCCTTGGTCCATAATTTGAGGAGTGCGGGAATTTTGAGAACCCTGCACTTACACTCCCCCCTGTTGATACTAAACTCGCTTTAAGTATCATCCTGATAAGGTGAGCAAAATTTCCGACCCTCCATAGTCAATCTTCCCTGTAATTACCTATCTAAGATACCCACTGTTGTGTATGTAACCTGTTCCACCTTAAGAGAGCTTAAGCCTGTTCCACCTTAAGAGATGTACTACTTTCTCAGGCTGCTGTAGACGTAATACCGGGGGTGAACACACCGGTATATAAGCACTTTGCAGTAATCTTGTATTCCGTGTAGTCCCTACCTCCAACCAGTAAAGACCTGTTTTATTGTTACTGATTAAGTCTGAGTATTAATTACTTGAACAACTCACAGACTTAACACTGGTGACGAGTCAGGTTCTTACCCTGCGGCAGTTATTCCACGGCGGCTTCGTCCAAAGACAGGACGTTGAAGAGAGGTTTCAATCCTCAACACCCCACTCAAAACTGAAGGGCAGCAGAAATCCTGACAGCTTCCAGCAACTGGAAGCGACAGGCATTAGGACCCTGAAGCCTCCATAACCTCGTGGGTAAGCCAGAGCCCGGGAGGGAGCGAGCAAGAGCCGCGCGAGCGGGTGAGCCAGAGCCCGGGAGGGAGCGAGCAAGAGCCGCGCGAGCGGGTGAGCCAGAGGCCGGGAGCCGCTTCAAGTGCGAGGCGCAGCGCGGGCCAGCGATCGGGACCAAAGATAAGGGCCGCACTCGGGCGATCGCGGCGAAGATAAGGGCCGCACTCGGGGGCTGAAGGGAGACGGCGTCGGGGGACGGGTGAAGACCGCCAAGCGCGGGAAAACCGCCATTTTGTGGGCGGAGGACGACGGCAAGAGCGGGAAGCCGCCATCTTTGATAACAAGTAAAGAAAATAAAATCTGAGAAATTGCAAATCTACAATGCCTAAACACGGGAATATTAGCACCTTTGATAGTGACCTCGAAGATTGGGCCATATATGTTGAAAGAGTAAAAAATTATTGTAAGGCCAATAAAATTCGTGACCAAGATAAAGCTCTAACATTATTAAATTTAATGGGTGCAAAGACATACGGGCAATTGAAACACCAGTTATCACCAGATGAACCGGCGGATAAGACGTTCAATGAGATTGTTACTGTCCTGAAAGATCATCTAAACCCCACGCCGCTGATGCTAGCGGAACGATTTAAATTTTACGACAGAAGGCAGCTACAGCATGAAAGCAATGCTGAATATTTGCTGGAATTGCGTAAATTAGCGAAATATTGCCAGTTTGGAACGGGACTGACAGATGCACTACGAGACAAATTTGTGTGTGGTTTATTTAAACAGGATACACAAAAGCGACTGCTCGAGGAGAATGAGCTGACGCTTGAGAAGGCGGTCACTATGGCAGCAGCACACGAAGCCGCAGCGAGAGGCACGGCAGTAATGCAGCTACGGTCACCGGAGCTCAGTGCACACAAATTGGGTGTGAGTTCTGGCAAATGTTATCGTTGTGGAAAGACAACGCATGATCAGAACCAGTGTTGGTTTAAAAACCAAGAATGTAGAACTTGTGGTAGGCTTGGACATATAGCTAGAGTATGCAGGTCAGGGAAGAAGACCAGCAACAAGAAGTCACCGCAAGGAAAATACGCAGAAGTACACAAGGTGGCCGAACAGGAGTCCGATTCAGACGCTAGCAGTAATGAACTGGCTGGCTTAAGCAGTATTGAACTGGCTAGCTTAAGGGTACTCAACGTTGGTAAGGGTGCAGACCTCCAGACAATTTGGGTTACTCTTCAGATAGAAGGAGTCCAAGTAAAAATGGAATTGGACACTGGATCGGCATTGTCGGTCATGAATAAGAAAGATTACAGAAGGTTATTCCAACATATTCCCCTACAGGATACGGAGATTATATTGACAACCTACACGGGGCAGAGAGTGTACCCCATCGGGACAATAAAGGTTGCAGTGGCCAACAAGGGCGAAGGAAGTCAAATAATGGACTTATATGTGCTACCGGAGGGAGGTCCACCACTACTAGGCCGGGAGTGGTTTAGAAACATAAATATGGACTGGCATTCACCAAAAGCCATAAAGAGTGAGAACTCGGTGCAGATAATCAGCCCGGACTCTAGAACTGATGATGGTAAGACCAAACCATGTGCAAAAGACAAAGTTTCAGCACAGAATTCCACTGAGCAACAACAACATAGTTTAACAGAGAATTCTGAGTCTGTCAAGTCTACTGATATGCACATTCTTGAGGGACACTGGGCTCGAACTCAACTCCATTTCAAACTACAACAGCAATTAGAACAAATGATTTGCCGTTTTGAGCAAGAGATGAATGAAATAAAAAAGTTCTTTGTTACAGAGTGGGAGAATCTGGAAAGGCAACAGAAGCAACTGATGGAGAAAATGGAGCAGGAGCACACCAACCATTTGCGCGAGGAGGCCGAACGAATCAAAGCTGATTCAGGTTCTGAAGGTGCGTGCCATAATCTGGTGTCAGAAGAGTTAACGGTCAGCCAACTCCTTCATATGCTGAGGGACAAGACTCTGAAATGGGAAAAACTTGAACACGAGCTGCGATCTTCAAAGGAAAAGGGTTCGGAGCTCTCAAAAGTCATTGAGATGGCTGATGTGACGACACAGACTGAAACGACTGCAACAGAGCAGCCATTGGATGCCAAAAGTACGCTGACTCATGTCAATGTAGAACAACAGACCGCTGAAACAGCTGCTCCGGTAGAGGGATTGCATAGTCCGATCAATCAACCTCCAAAGGAAGTTGAAGTATTAAAATCACAAATGAGGTCACTAGTAAACGACTTGCTGAAAGCCCAGAAAAAGCTGGATGCAGAGGTACACATGAAGAAGTCTCTTCAGGAAAGATGTCTGGATTTGGAACAAGAGCTGGCTAACGTCCAGCTGGATATGGAGGAAATAGACGACCCTCTCGCTGACCTGTCGGACGACTCCGAATATTACTATGTCCTGTCCTGCCCAACTTGTAACTTCGACTCCCACCATACAGAAATCATGGAGGAGCACCGAAAGTCTACGGAACATCGGGAGAAGGTGGCTCTACTACGAAAAAAAGGAGGAAGAGAAGGAGGAACTGCGCATGCAGCTGGCAGCTGTGGCAGCTGACAATGGAGCCCAGAGAGTCTCCAAGAAGCAGAAAAGGAAAAGTAAAAACAGAAGATGACCCATCTGAACCATTATCACCTCTACCAGATCACACACGTGGTCCCTCCGAACGGAGCCAAATCAGTTCGGAAGTTCAAGCTGTTAAATCCATGAAAGGACTATTGAATGAGTAACGTGAACCGACTACACCACAGAGATTGAATCTGTGAACTGTTTTCCGCAGAGACTGAATCTGTGATATGTTACGTTAAACATGAAGTTATATATGTATATATGTTATTACGTTATGTTAAATGGGGGGGTGACTATAAAGCTAAGAAGGGAGGAGTGTTGTGTATGTAACCTGTTCCACCTTAAGAGAGCTTAAGCCTGTTCCACCTTAAGAGATGTACTACTTTCTCAGGCTGCTGTAGACGTAATACCGGGGGTGAACACACCGGTATATAAGCACTGTGCAGTGATCTTGTATTCAGTGTAGTCCCTACCTCCAACCAGTAAAGACCTGTTTTATTGTTACTGATTAAGTCTGAGTATTAATTACTTGAACAACTCACAGACTTAACACCCACAACACATGCATTTCCCATTCTGTGAAAATGTAGTGTTCATAAGCATACATAGAATAATTACAGTTGTTTACACACATCCAAGCATGGAGGGGGTCCAACACCCCTGCACCACTTGGTACATGTACATCTTTATTAAAAATAACAAATCAAAGTCTTTATTAAAAAATAACAAAAACACAATAAAACAACAATCTTTATTCAGAAATACAAAATAAAAAATTCAAACAGGTGTATCTCCCTCCACCTTAACATAATGCTCCTTCCAGTCCTTTGGTTTCGGAATCCTAGTATTTTGCCTCTTACATTGGCAAAATCGAACTCATAGAATTTCCTAAACATGTCCTTTAACAGGGCCTGGTATGTCTCTTTGGGGCACCACTCCGGTAAATGTACCTCGGTGAGGTTTAAAATCACAGAAGCTACCACGTAGTGTACCCCCTGGTATAGCACCTGATCCATCGGCACTAGTACCAGCCCATTCCCTGGTCCCTTGGTGGTGGCAGGGCACCCCTCCCTGTGTGTCCTTGCTGCCTGGGCCGTGGGCAGGGGCTTTTGGGTGCGGGTCACAAGTTCAGTGGCATTCACTGGGATCGGGGACCCCGTATGGGACCACGCACACCTTCAGGCTGGAATCCCACTCCACCCCCTCCCCGGCATCTTGCCACTGCCGATGGAAAATGATGGGTTTGCCTGTGGGGCAGACCCTCTCTGACCCCCACATACAGACATAAATCCCCTGATCCGGTTCCCACCACTTGTCCCAGCACACACTCAATCCCCCGTGAGTCCCTGTAATCGTCCGATGGGTATTGTTCCCCAATCATTCCCACTTGACTGCGGGGTTTCCCATATTTTTGCTCAGTTTTCTGAGCCACCACCACCTATCCAAAGGAATCTGTCCCTTGCATGTTAAACATACACGTTTCCCCACAGTGACGCTGACCCTTGTGGCGACGACCTGTACCCTGGGGCACAGGAGGGAGGCCTCCCCGTACGTGAACCCGGTCTGGCTGGAGTCCTGAGTCGAATTGGACCTCAGCCACCATGGCCACCTTCCCTCGTGGAGGTAAATGGCGAGCTCCTCCACATCCCGTTCACCACTTCCATCGGTAACTATCGGTGCTCTCTCTCCTGAGCACCCATAGATGTGGGAGTCCTCCACGTCACCTCGCTTTCCAATGCTCATTCCTATCAGGGTGAGTAGGAGTACGCCCCCCTTCATCTTGAAATCCTCTCTGCAAAGAGATACAAGAACATATAGCCAGGTCCCGAGGAGATTCTCTGGCTTGGGTGAAGCATAGTCGAGTCTTGCGATCTCGACTCAATATAAACACTCTTAACAAAACTACTATTTAAACTACCCATCACCTCATTTAACTTAAACCAAATACCCAAACTTAATAATACCAAAATTAAATTACCTAAACTATATACATCCGCCGCCCGTCTCCAGGAGGCCAGCCTAATTCCTGTTTGGGCTGCGGCACACTGCTCCCTTCGGTGTGGCCGCACTGTCCTGTACTTTCGGTCCCTCGCAGCCTCTGGCTGCTGGCTGGGGACCTCTGCCCTCAGACCGATCCCTCACTCGAGAGGCTGCCCTTTTTAAATGGGAAGCCGGTGACCACCGTTTCCTTGGCTGGGGCATCCGTGGGGACCCGAGTAGGGAGACTGGAACCAATATACATGGGGCCCTACAGCATTGTAGACAAAGCCAGCCCCATGGTATACGCCATTAAGATGCCTCGGCTCACCAAATGGTTCCATATTAATCAGTGTAAACTGTTTAAACCCGAAAAGAGAAAACAGCCAGTTGAGGTAGGGTCTGAGGATAGAAATCCTCAGCCTGCAGCGGGAGCGAGTTCACAGATTGCACAGGCAGGCACTGTGGCTTGTTTAAGCGGAGGGGCCATCCTGCCCACCGATTGGGACACTCCCCCACTCTTCTGGGCTCCAGATGAGGAGGGACCCGAGGGCGAAGACCCCGCCCCTAACCCAGGTTTAGAGGAGGAGGGACCCGAGGGCGAAGACCCTGCCCCGGACCCAGGTTTAGAGGAGGAGGGACCCGAGGTCAAGGACCCCCAGCCAGCGGCAGTGGTGAGCCCACAGACCGCACCGGAGGGGCATAGTTCCTCACCATGACCTGATCTCCTACCTCCCACTCGTGGTGTTTTCGGGGTTCCAGCAGCAATTGGTTACTCCGATGCTGCTTTCCCATGTTCCCAGCCGCCTGCTCGTGGACCTGCTTAAGGTGCTTGAAGAGGTTTTGGACGAACCTGTCCCGGTTTACCTCCCTGAGCTGACCCTCTGTGAGCACCGGGACCAGTACATGGGTGGCGGTCCACATAACCCTGCCAGTCATCAGCTCGTACGGGGAGTACCCCGTGCTTTTTGGCTGGATCGGATACCCATCAGAACCAACGGTAAGACCTCGGCCCATTTTCGAGGCGAGTCCACCGTCTCTTTCCTCAACCTTTCCTTTATTCTCTCCACAATCCCTGATGACTGTGGGTTGTGGGCCACGTGCCACTTCCCCTCGATGCCTAGCAGCATAAGGGTATTCTGCATTACCTGCCCGGTAAAGTGACTCCCTTGGTCGGACTCCACATACTGTGGTAGCCCCCACCACGAGAATACCTCCCAGACCAGGACCCTGGCAGTACCCAGAGCTGTGGCTGTTCTGCAGAGGAAGGCCTCTACCAATTTCGTGAACACATCTACCAGGACTAGGCAGTACTTATAGCCTCCCTGGGCGGTGGGCAGGTGCCCGATGTAGTTGACTTGTATCGACTGCCATGGTCCCTCTACCCTCCTGATGTGTCCCATAGGTACCTTCCTTTTGTGGGGGTCAGGGTTGTTAGCAGCACACACCAGACAGCCTGCACAGAACTCGCGGACATCTTCCCTGAGTCCTGGCCACCATCCCGCCTGTTCCACCCGCTGCCAGGTGGTCTCAGGCCCAGGGTGTCCCGCTCCTGGGCCCTCATAGGCCAGTTGAAGGAATTCCCTCTAGTGTTTCTGCGGCACAACCCATTGTTCCCCCCGGAACAGCATGCCCTCTTTCACAGAGACGGTTGCTGTTCCGTAAGGACCCTCTATCCCTTTTCCCTCAGTCACTGCGCTGAGGACTGCCTTGAGGACAGGGTCTTGGGCTTGGACCGTCTTAAGGTCCGGGGCTAAAGGTACCCCTGCACTCCCTTGGGTCCCGTCCCTACCTCTGACTGCTGCCATGGGTCTGGACCCATATGGGTCCCAGAAAGTGCCTGTGCAGGCACCCTCCTTGGTGAGCATGTCAGCCTGCTGGTTGCCTTGGCTGCGGGGTTCTGTGGAGGAATGGGCTTTCACCTTGTGGATGAAAACCTCCCCTTCCTCCCCCACTGCCGCTAGGATATTTTCCAGCAGGGGTTTTACTGTGAGGGGTCTCCTGTCGGCGGAGGTGTATCCGCGGCGGGACCAGATGGCCAGGTACTCCTTACACGAATTGCACGTGAACATGCTGTCCGAGCAAATCGTGTATGGGGTGGGGAAGATTTCGGGGTGTGTAACGACATACACCACCGCGGACAGTTCAGCCTGCTGGGCGCTCATGGTGCTGGGGAGCTTAATTGCCAGGGCAATGTTTGCCGCTGGGTCATAGACTCCACACCCCATGAGTCGTTCGCCAGCAGATACCGTGCTGGAGCCTTCCACATAGATCTCGCAGCCTGTGGGGTGTATCCCGGCCCGTAAACCTATGTCCACTTCCCAAACCCCTTCAATGGAACACCGGTGGGCTGTTCCAGGATATACCAGGTTGTCTGCGAGCTTTGGCTCGCAGAGACCCTTCACCTTGAGGTCCATCTGTGAGAGGAGCAGGATCCAGCGAGCAATGTGGGCGCTGCTCACCATTCCATCCTTGATCCTCCCATCCAGGAGCATCTGAGTGGGTGTGTGATGGGTGAGGAGGGTGATGGGAGAGGTGCCTGTGAAGATCAGTGATCTCTTCACAGCCCAATGTGTGGCCAAGAGGTGCCGCACACAGTTGGAGTAGCTCCTCTCCACATCCGTGAGTATCCTGGAGGAGTAGACCACCGGCCTCAGCCTGCCGTGCCGCTCTTGGAGCAGCACAGCACTCAGGCTGTCCCCACTGGCTGCTACCTCTAGGAAAAGCTCTTTCCCCCCCATCTATGGCCCCTAGAGCTGATGCGGTCTGCAAGTCCTTCTTGAGCCTGACAAATGCTGCCTGGCAACCCTCATCCCAAGCCCACTCCACTCCCTTGTGTAGGAGTCAGAGCAGGGGGGCTGCTGTGGCTGCATATTCTTCAATGAAGTCCCTGCAGTATCCGGTTAGCCCTAGAAATGACCTCACACCCGTGACTGTGTTGGGGACTGGTAACTCTTGTACCACTTTTCTCCTAGCCTTATCTATGGCCCTTTCCTCAGCGCGTACGGTCAGGCCCAGGAATTTCACCTCCTGCTGGCCGATCTGCGCTTTCTTGGGGTTTACTTTAAAAACCCTTTTGCCCGAGCAGCTCCAGCAGTTCGGCCAATAGTGGGCCATGCTCCTCTCTCGAATCGGTGAACAGGAGCAGCTCATCCACATATTGTACCAACTGTCTGGGCTGACTAAAATCCTTTAAACTGTTTGCCATGCGCTGATGGAAAATGCTGGGGCTGTTGTGGAAGCCCTGAGGCAAACAGTTCCAGGTGTACTGTTGCCCTTTAAACGTAAAGGCAAACTTGTACTGATCCTCCCTCCTTAAAGGGATGGACCAAAACCCGTTGGAAATATCCAGTGTAAAGTCTGTGGGTTGTATAGCGAAGTAATACACAGACTACAAGAGTAACTTAAACAGGACTTTACTATTCGAAGGTCAGGGCGAATCTGCCCAATAAATCCTGACACAGCACTTATATACTGGTGTGGTCACCGTCGGTATTACAGTATACAGCAGCCAAGATAAAGTAGTGCCACACCTAAAATAGTTCTCTTAAAGGTGAACGGTTACATACGATAGTTCTCTTAAAGGTAGAACAGTTACATACACTACAATCCTCCCTTTTTAGCTTACAACATACTTATTCCCCATTAACCATATCATTAGAACATATATACAAATTATGTAAAACAGTTCACAGGTTCAGTCTCTCTGGAGGTCTCCTGACTCTGTCCGGATAACGCCTCGGTGGTGTAGTAGTTTTCGGTGGGGTAGTAGGTTCTTCCGGCAAGGCCGATTCAGCTTGAAGGACAGTGTCAGGATCATCTGATTCCAGTATTACCAGATCGGAGGTAGGTGCTCTGGGTATCTCTGTTTCTACATTAGCCATGTAAGGTTGTGGAGTAGGTTGGCTCTTTGTGGATGACCCTATGATCTGGTCAACATGGCGCCTTATTATGCTGTCACCAATGTCCACTGTATACAGCAGCGGCCCTAGCCTTTTTACAATAGTTCCCGGCTGCCATTTCTCGGTACGGTAGTCCCGGGCCAAAACTTGTTGACCTGTCTGAAAAGATCTAGTTGGCCTTTCATTCATGCCCTGGAATTGCCGGTTCTCTACGTCCCTTCTGACGTTTGGCTTAATCAAATCCAGCCGGCATCTTAGTCTTCTATTGAAAAACATCATGGCGGGAGTTTGATTTGTGACCGCATGTGTTGCATTCCTGTACGCCAACAAGAAGCTATCTACCTTATGTTGTAAGTTGATGTTCTCATTACCCATGGCCTTTATGGCCTTCTTGAAGGTCTGGACAAACCTTTCAGCTAAGCCATTGGTGGCGGGATGGTATGGGGCTGACGTGTAGTGCTTGACCCCATTGCTTTTTAAAAACTTCCTGAATTCTTCGGACACAAATTGTGGTCCATTATCAGAACAGACCTGTTCCGGCAGCCCATTCCTGGCAAACATGGTCCTTAATACTGTGATGGTTTTTTCCGTGGTGGTGGAGGACATCTTTATTACCTCCGGCCACTTGGAGTGTGCATCCACCGCTATTAGAAACATTGAGTCCATAAATGGACCAGCAAAGTCGATGTGTACCCTTTGCCAAGGAGATGAGGGCCACTCCCATGGATGCAGAGGAGCTTGTGGTGGCGCGTTTTGGACCTTCTGGCATCCTAGACAACTCTTGGTTATTTCCTCGATGTCTCCATCAATACCTGGCCACCACACAAACGCTCTTGCTAGGTTCTTCATTTTCACTCCACCCAGATGCCCCTCGTGAAGTTCCTTTAGCACCTTATGCTGAAGTTTGGGTGGGATCACCACTCTCGATCCACACATCAAGGTTCCTCGGCACACTGACAGCTGTTCTTTCCGTTGCGAAAATGCTGGCAGTGTTGGTTCGCCATGTGCTGGCCATCCCTCCACTGTTAGATCATAGACCCGTGAGAGAGTCGGGTCATTTCTTGTTTCATTCTCGATCATTGAATTGGTTACTGGTAGACATTCTACTATGGATGAGTGGAACATTTCTACCGGGTCCATTGTAGCCGCCTCTTCTACTACCAGCAACGGTAGGCGCGATAACCCATCAGCATTTCCATGCTGTTTGGAGCTTTTGTATTCAATGTCATATTGGTGTGCCCCAAGTAACACAGACCACCTCTGTAACCTTTGCGCTGTCATAGTGGAAACGGCCTTGTTAGGGTTGAATATGGACACCAACGGCTGGTGGTCTGTCAGTAATGTGAACTTCTTGCCCTGCAGGTAATGATTGAATTTCTTTACTCCCCACACAAGGCTGAGGGCCTCCCTGTCTATCTGAGCGTAATTTCGCTCCGCGGAGGTCAACGATCGGGACGCAAATGCGACTGGCCTTTCCGAGCCATTTGGTAACTTGTGTGAAAGTACTGCTCCAATTCCATAAGGGGAAGCATCACAAGCTAGACGAAGAGGTAACGTTGGGTTGAAATGAGCCAACACTTCCTCAGAGGTAATCAACGCCTTGCTTCTGCGAAAGGCCTTTTTACAGTCCTCGCTCCACTTCCATGGCACTTCTTTCCGTAACAGAGCATTCAGCGGATGTAGCACCGTGGATAAATTTGGCAGAAACTTGTGATAATAATTAATCAACCCCAGAAACGATCTCAACTGTGAAACGTTTTCCGGAGCGGGGGCCTTCACGACAGCTTCTATCTTGTCAGGCGACTTGTGCAGCCCCTCTTGGTCAATGACATGACCGCAGTACGAGATCCGTTTCTGGAAGAACTCACATTTCTGGCGATTAACTCGAAGGCCATATTCCTTCAACCTGGTGAGCACCAGTTTCAAATTTGTGAGGTGTTCCTCCTCATCTTCTCCCGTAATCAGGATATCGTCCAAGTAACACTGCGTGCTTGGAACACCTTGTAAGACCTGCTCCATTGCCCTCTGCCAAATTGCTGGAGCCGAAGCTACTCCAAAAACCAGTCTATTATAACGATACAAGCCTCTGTGCGTGTTGATTGTGAGATACTGGCGCGACTCTTCCTCGACTTCCATTTGTAAGTATGCCTGTGCCAGGTCTATCTTGGTGAAGTGTTGCCCGCCAGACAATGAAGCAAAGATATCCTCAATCTGCGGAAGCGGGTATTGTACCGTGTGCAGCACCGGATTAACTGTGATCTTGAAATCTCCGCAGATGCGGACCTTCCCCAGTCCCCCTGGCTTGTTACTTGATGAAGACTTCATGACGGGAACAATGGGCGTGGCCCACTCACGCCAGTCCACCTTGGACAGTACCCCTGAACGTTCAAGCTCTTCCAGTTCTGCCTCCACAGCAGGTCGTATCGCGTAAGGTACCGATCTGGCTTTGAAAAATTTTGGGCTTGCATGTTCTGCAATCTTGATTTTTGCCTTAATTCCTCTCAGTGTTCCCAGTCCTTGCTGGAATACCTCTTTAGCTTCGTCCAATATTCTGGACAACCGTTCAGGTTTGACCTCTTCCTTCCCGGAATCTACCGTCATTATGTTTAGTGAATGCCAGTCTATCTTTATTTTCCTGATCCACTCCCGTCCCAGAAGTGGTGGACCTCCCTCGGGCAGCACATACAAGTCCATCCTTTGGTGATCTTTGTCTTTGTATCTCACCTTGACTTCTATCTTTCCGATGGGGTATACTTTGTGCCCCGTGTATGTCTGCAATACTATCTCCGCATCCCGTAGGGGAATATGTTTGAATAACTTTTTGTAATCATGCTTATTCATGACCGTCACCGCCGATCCGGTGTCCACTTCCATCTTCACTTGGACTTTTGCAATCTGTAGTGTGATCCAGATAGTTTGTCGGTCAGCTTCTTTACTCACATTATGAATCCTCAGACTACCCAGTGCCTTGCTGTTGGAGTCTGAGTCCGAATTCTGTTCATCTGGACTCTTCCCAGTCACCTCATGTACCTTTCTGTACTTCTTCTGCGGTGACTTATTATTGTTGTTCTTCTTTCCTGACCGGCATACCTTAGCTATGTGGCCAAGCTTGCCACATTTCCTACAGTCCTGGTTTTTAACCCAGCATTGGTTCTGGTCGTGTGTTGTCTTCCCACAACGAGAACATTTCGTTGTACCCGAAGTCATTTGATCCACACTGAGTACTGTTGTCTCCCGCTGCATTACCGCCGTGCCTCTCGCTGCGGCTTCGTGCGATGCTGCAATAAGGACAGCCTTATCAAGTGTAAGATCGTTCTCTTCGAGTAGTCGTTTTTGCGTTCCTTCCTTTGACAATCCACACACGAACTTGTCTCGCAATGCCTCTGTCAGATTTCCTCTAAACTGGCAGTATTTCGCTAGTCCACGCAGCTCGACCAAGTACTCCGCGTTGCTTTCCTCTTTTCGTTGCGTTCTCCCCTAAAATTTAGATCGTTCCGCCAACATCAGCGGTGCGGGGTTAAAATGATCCTTCAGGACAGCAACAATATTATCGAAGGTTTGATCCGCCGGTTTAGCTGGTGATAGAAGATGCTTCAATAACCCGTATGTCTTCGCGCCCATCGAGTTTAGCAAGGTTATAGCTTTATCATCATCTTCTATTTTATTGGCCTCACAATATATCTCGATACGTTCTACGTACATGGGCCAATCTTCCACCTCGGCACCGAAGTTGTTGATGTTACCATGCTTAGGCATCTTCACTATCTCTCACTATCTTTCTGCGAAACAACAGGATTTCTCTTTAACTTTTTAACTTTTTCTTTTTTTTTCCAAAAATGGCGGGTTCCCGCGCTTGTCTTCTTCCCCGCCTACTGGCAAAATGGCGGTTTCCCGCGCTTGTCTTCTTCCCCCCTACTGGCAAAATGGCGGTTTCCCGCTCCTGACTTCTTCCTCTGGTGGGAGGGGTAAGCTTTGCCCTCGGGCGACGACCGCTGGTTTACGGGGTTTGTAGCCTGTGCGCCGGCTTCAGTTTATTCTGAAGCACGCGCTAGAAAAGCCGATCGCGTTCCTTGTCCCCCCCCCTTCTTCTTTTCGGCAGGGGCAACCGGCGCTGGGGACAACCAGTTGGCGTCGGACAGATCCAGCTCTTGGTCCTTCACGGCAGCTGCTGCAAGCCGCTGGCCGGAACCTCGCTCGGTCTCTCTCTCGGGCTCTGTCTCTCCCGCTCGCGCGGCTCTCGCTCGCTCTCTCTCGGGCTCTGTCTCTCCCGCTTGCGCGGCTCTCGCTCGCTCTCTCTCAGGCTCTGTCTCTCCCGTTCACGCAGCTCTCGCTCGGGCTCTGTCTCTCCCGCTCGCGCGGCTCTCAATCGCGCCTCCCAGCCCTCTCGCAGTCCGGTGCTTCCCTCCCCGGCTGCGGCTGAGTTCTCCGCGATTTATTTATTTTTATCTCTTCCCGCGCCTTACGATCCGGTCGCAGCGCTTCGTGGCCTCAGTCACTGTCTGGCCTTTTTCACCCCAATCACGCCTCCCAGCTTCTCGCAGTCCGGTGCTTTCCTCCCCGGCTGTGGCTGAGTTCTCCGTGGCTTATTTATGTTTATATCTTCCCGCGCCTTACGATCCCGGTCGCAGCGCCTCGTGGTCGCGGTATTTGTCCGGCCTTTTTCCCCTCGACCGTGGTCGAGTGCACCGCCCTTATCCTCCGTTTATTTGTTTCTATTTTCCCTTTACTCACAGTCACCGTGGCCGACTTGCTTCTCGTGTTGATCGGCTCACTCACCACCGTGGCAGAAGGGACAATCCGTGCCTGTTGCTGATGGAAGACTTCATGTTTGAAATCTTCCTCCTTTCTTGGTCTGCTGACTCGAGTTTTCACTCAGCAAAACGACGAGGGCGGGTGCCTCTTCTCGACGCTCGTTTACTTCTTCAGAAGTATTGTTGCCGCAGGGTAAGATCGAACTCGTCGCCACTGTAAAGTCTGTGGGTTGTATAGCGAAGTAATACACAGACTACAAGAGTAACTTAAACAGGACTTTACTATTCGAAGGTCAGGGCGAATCTGCCCAATAAATCCTGACACAGCACTTATATACTGGTGTGGTCACCGTCGGTATTACAGTATACAGCAGCCAAGATAAAGTAGTGCCACACCTAAAATAGTTCTCTTAAAGGTGAACGGTTACATACGATAGTTCTCTTAAAGGTAGAACAGTTACATACACTACATCCAGCACCGTGAAAGTGGTCGCGGATGCTGGGATACTTCCTATCAGGTCAGCAACTGCTGCTACCGTGGGTGCACAGGCTGGGATGTTACTATTGAGCACCCGATAGTCCACCGTGGCCCTGCAGGAATTGTCCGGCTTTCTAACCGGCCACAATGGAGAGCTTACGTGGGTGGCTATCGGTCTCAGAACCCCCTGCTGTACTAAGGAGGACATGACTGCTTCCATGTCTGGCTCCGCTTCCCTGGGGAAGTTATACTGTTTCTGTGGTCGGGCCATGGGGTCCCCATCTACGCTGACCTCAAACCCGTTGACCCTCCCGCAGTCGTGTTTGTGTGTGGCAAATGTGGCTAGGTGGGCCTGCACAAATGCCTGGAACTCCTTTGGGGTGTTACTGACCATGAGCTCGAGGTTATAACCCTCTTTGGGCTTCATGGTGCACAGGGTCCCCTTCCCTTCTTTCCCTGGGATTACTACTACCTCGCCGTCCTTTCCTGTACTAGCCCCCCATAGGCAATGATTTCTTAAATCGACCAGGATCCCGTGGCCTACAATAAAGTCGGCTCCCAGGACCCCTCTTCCACCCTCCACTTCCCACTTCATCAGGACACAGGTCCACTTAGAGCGGAGAGGTCCTAAACGAATGGCAAGCGGGATGGAAAACTAGCCAGCCTGTTCTTTGCCTGTGAATCCCGACAGACTGTATGGGACCCCGTTAGATAGAGGTGAGGTGGTGGGGTTAGCTGAATGGACCATGGTGCATGATGCCCCCATATCCAACAGATAGGTCCCCTTCACCTTTTCTACCTCCATCTCCATGAGGGGTCTTTTCCATTCATCGTACCGAAAGGAACACAGGTGAACAGGCTGCGTTGGCTCTAGTCAGGGCTGTGGGTTGGATGGGGCTGATGGGGTCAGAGCACCGGTAGCGGCTGCTACTCTCCCGTGGCCAGTCAATAAGGACCTCATGGTGTCCAAAAATAACTTGACCATGGCGGGAAGGAGTCCTGCCTCTGCCTTTTGGGCTGGGGCTGTGGGATTATTTCCCTTGTTATCTTTCCAAGGGTTTTTGCACTCCTTCCTCCAGTGACCATCCTTCCCACACCCGTAACAATTCATCTTTGTGATGGGGGGGTTATTCCCTTCCTGATGCCACTCTTTCCTACCCTGTCCGGGTTTTACCTCATGCACCTTCCCCTTAGGTGGGTGTGCATCAGTTCCCCTACCGTTCTTATAGGCTAGGGTTAACTGTCTGATCACCGTAAATTCGGTGGTCTGGGGATTCTTGGGGTCGAACCAGACTTCCGCCTTGGCCCGGACCTGTGGCAAGCTATTTGCCACCAGGCAACGGAGCCAATGGGCCAGCGGATCCCCGTTCAGGAACGCCCGGTTAGGTGCCCCCGGACAGGCACTCTAGTACACTGGCCATAACCTGTCCGCAAAAGCTTGCGGGGTTTCCCCTGCGAGCTGCACCGTCTTCTCCACACGGGAGAAAGGACTTCCCTCATTCATCCCCATGGCCTCCAGAATTCATCCCTGAGCTCCTCATACCTGCACTGCCCCTTCTTACACTTGTCAGAGAGGGATTGGAGGAGCCTACTCTCCAAGGAGAATAGCAGCATTTTGGCCTGCTTAGCGCCATCACAGTCGTTGACGCCGGCTGCCTGCTCTACCTCCTTGAAGTGGATCGAGGGGTCCCCCTTTTCGGAGAGCTTTGGGATATGGCTCACCATAGCCCTAAGCTGTTGGGTGCCATAGGGTAATACGAACTGGTTTTGGAGGGTGTAGTGTCCGAGTATCAATAATACACGGACTGCAGGAGAACAATAATAACAGGTATTTACTGAACAGAGGGTAACTTAAAACTGAAGTACAGAAGCCCGCTATGGCTTTATATACAGGTGTGGTCACTGCCGGTACTGCAGTATAAAATCAGTTCTCTCTTAAAGGTACATACACAACAATTCCTCCCCTTTTAGATAAACAGTACATAACATTCATTTAACAACTAAATAATAACTAATTACAATTACAATTTTCTCTGTACTATATACATCAACTGAAATAATCATTTATAAGTTCAGTCTTTGAGGAGGCTTCCTGATCCTGACTGGATAGCGCCTCTCTCGAGTATCCTGTTCTTGCGGCGGGGTCGATTCTGGCTCATTGTCATTGGTTGGTTCGTCAGCTTCCAATACCACTGCTTCTGAGGTAGACGCAATCTGTACTTCGGGTTCATTACCAGGTGCACATGCTCGTGGTATAGGTTTGGCTTGTTCCTGTGACTCTAGAATCTGGTCAGCATGGTGTCTCACGATGCTCTCTCCAACGTCCACTGTGTACATTAGTGGTCCCTGCTGTGTGCATATCATTCCTGGCTGCCATTTTTCTGTTCGGTTGTCGCGGGCCAAGACTGGTTGCCCTATCTTGAAGCTCCTGGTTGGCTTCTCATTGATGTGCTGGAATTGCTTATCCTCAACATCTCGTCTTATGTTTGGTTTGAGCAAATCCAGGCGACATCTTAGCCTTCGGTTGAAGAACATTATGGCTGGAGCTTGGTTGGTGACTGCACGTGTCGCATTCCGGTAAGCAAACAAGAAATTATCCACCTTGTGTTGTAGTTGTAGTGTATGTAACCGTTCCACCTTTAAGAGAACTATTTTGTAACCGTTCCACCTTTAAGAGAACTATTTTAAGGGTTGCACTACTTTATCTTGGCTGCTGTATACTGTAATACCGGCGGTGACCACACCGGTATATAAGTGCTGTGTAATGATTTATTGGGCAGTTCCGCCCTGACCTTCAACCACCTGTTAAATTTTATTCTTGTGGTCTGTGTAGTAATTCTCAATATAACACACAGACTTAACAGTGGCGACGAGTACGATCTTACCCTGCGGCAGAGATACATCCGAAGCAGTTTAACGGGCGTCGAGAAGAGGCATACGCCCTCATCTTTCTGCTGAGAGAAGACTCGAGTCTGCAGAGCGAAGGAAGAATTCTGACACGAAGCCTTCCATCAGCAACAGGCAGTGATCATCCCTTCTATCACGGTGGTGGGTAAGCCGATCAGCGACGAGCAACAAGTCGGCCACGTTGGCTGTGAAATAGGGGAGGGAAGAACGGAGGAGATAAGGGCGGAGAACTCGACCACGGCCGGGGAAAAGAGCCGGACAGAAGTCGGGACCAGAGGCGCTGAGACTGGGGCAGCATAGGGCACGGAAGCCACGGTGAATGCAAACGCAGCCGGTGTGAGAGACCGGGCTACAAGCGGGAACACAGCCGGTGTGAGAGACCGAGCTACAAGCGGGCTGGGAGACGCAACAGCGTCGAGAGACAGCTCGACCGCGACCAGTGAAAAAGGCCGGGCAGCTACCGAGGCCGCGAGGCGCAGCGACCGGGACAGCGTAAGCGCGGGAGAAAATAAAAAAAACCGCGGAGAACTCAGCCGCAGCCGGGGGGGGGAAGGACCGGACTGCAAGAGGGGCTGGGAGGCGCGATTTGAAAACCACTGGGGGAGGGCGAACGCAGCAATACGGCAATCGCCATTACAGCCAGCGGGGGAGAAAGGCAAACGCGGGAAGCCGCCATTTTCGGAGGCGGGGGAAGAAGACAAGCGCGGGAAACCGCCATTTTGTAAAAAAAAAAAATTATTCTTTTGTTTCTCAAGAAGATCGCGAGGATGCCTAAGCGTGGTAACATCAACGATTTCGATCCCGATGTTGAAGATTGGGCCACGTATGTAGAACGCATAGAGATATATTGTAAGGCAAATAAAATATCAAATGAAGATAAAGCATTAACCTTACTAAACTCAATGGGTGCGAAGACATACGGGCTATTGAAGCATCTTCTATCACCAGCTAAACCGACGGATCAGACTTTCGCTAATATTGTTGCTGTCCTGAAGGATCATTTGAACCCCACACCGCTGATGTTAGCGGAACGATTTAAATTTTATGCGAGAACGCAACGGAAAGAAGAAAGCAACGCGGAGTACTTAATTGAACTGCGTAAGCTAGCGAAATACTGTCAGTTTGGGGAAGGACTAACAGAGGCACCGAGAGACAAATTCGTGTGCGGATTGTCGAAAGAAGGAACACAAAAGCGGCTACTTGAAGAGAATGATCTTACACTTGATAAGGCTGTCTCTATTGCAGCATCGCACGAAACCGCAGCAAGAGGCAGTGCGGAAATGCAGCTGAAGGCAGCGGTAATCAGCGTAGATCAAATGGCTTTGGGTACAATGAAATGTTATCATTGTGGGAAGACAACACACGATCAGAACCAATGCTGGTTTAAAAACCAGGAATGTAGAAAATGTGGCAAGCTTGGTCACATAGCTAAAGTATGCCGGTCAGGAAAGAAGACCAGCAACAAAAAGTCACCGCAGGAAAAGTGCAGCAAGGTACACAAGGTGGCTGAGAAGAGTTCGGATGAACAGAATTCGGATTCAGACTCCAACAGCAAGGAACTGGGTAGTCTGAGAATTCACAATGTGAGTAAGGAAGCTGACCGACAAACTATCTGGGTCACACTTCAGATAGCAAGGGTCCAGGTGAAGATGGAAGTGGACACCGGATCGGCGTTGGCGGTCATGAATAAGCAAGATTACAAAAGGTTATTCACACATATTCCCCTACGGAATACGAAGATAGTATTAAAGACATACACGGGGCAAAGAGTATACCCCATCGGAAGGATAAAAGTCAAGGTGAGACACAAGGGCAAAGAGCACCAAGGAATGGACTTATATGTACTACCTGAGGGAGGTCCACCACTTCTGGGACGGGAGTGGATCAGGAAAATAAATATGGACTGGCACCCCCTAAAAGCAATGACGGAAAGTCCAGAAAATGAGCGGGAAGTCCTGAGGTGTCCAACGTGCAACAAAGTCTACAAACAAAGGGTGAAAAACCTGTTTCAGAAGCACGTGCTGCAGTGCGGAAACCAGATTTCACAGGAGGATGGTGACGGGAACAAAGCCCAGGATAATGATTCAAACAAAAGGAGGTACCCCCGACGCAGTGCCCGGGCCCACTCAACTACATTTTTCGGGTTGACTCCCTTTTATGGTGGCAAGTCATATGGTGAAGAGGATTTTCCATTCTACCGAGATCTTTCGGGGAAGAAAAGAGGAGAGCAGTCAACTCAAGGGCAGGTAGACAGAGCCGATGATCCAAGCACGTCTTCTGACGAGGATATGGAATACTACTACAACTTCACCAGAACTGTCATCACGTCCGATCGCGAGGGAAGACTCGAGCCGTGCAGTTTCTTTGACGGCGAGGAAGATTGCCGCCTACCCAGGATCAGCTCAGACTCTGGAACTGATGATGGTAAGATCAGCCCAGGTGCAAAAGACAAGTCTAAAATGGACTTGCAGTCTAATAATGGAAAAACGAAGGAGAGCATAAATGCTTCAGGAGAGAACAAAGTATCAGAACAGAATTCCACTGAACAACAACAACATAGTTTGACAGAGAATTCTGAGTCTGTCCAGTCTACAGACATGCACATTTCTGAGGAACACCGGGCTCGAACTCAACTCAATTTCAAATTACAACAGCAATGAGAACAAATGATTCGCCGTTTTGAGCAAGAGATGAATGCAAAGAAAAAGTTCTTTGACACAGAGTGGGAGAATCTGGAAAGACAACAGAAGCAGCTGATTGAGAAAATGGAACAGGAACACACAAACCGTCTGCGCGATGAGGCCAAACGAATCAAAGCTGAGCAAGAAAGGGAATATGTCAAATTCATCGATCAGTTGAAAGCTAAGAAGAAAGAGCACCCTTTTGTGAGCAGTGTCAGCAGTAATAAGCCACTCAGGGAAGTGGTGGCAGAGGCAAAAACTGAAGATGCTGCAGAGATCAAGTTTGTTGCTGAAAGCGCTACTTCCAGAGCTTTGCTTCGAATTAAAGAATTGCCAGTTAAAATTGTGAAACCCTTAAGAGAGAAGATTGTCATGGAGAAACATCGTGTCATTTTCGAATGCAAGGTTTCCAGGCCAAATGCTGCTGTCAAGTGGTATTACAAAGACAAAGAGATTCATCCCAGTAATAAATATGAGATTGTGAGTGAAGATGTGTACAGGAAGCTCGTTATTAATAATGTCGCTTTTGAAGATGAAGGCAACTACATGTGCGAGGCCATAGATGACCAAAGCACAGCAAAGTTATATGTAGAAGAGCAATCAATTGCCATCATTAAACCCATATGTGATGTGGAAGTGACAGAGCCAAGTGACGCCATTCCTGAGTGTGAACTTTCAGTTGCGGACGTGAAGCCTCCAAAATGGATACTAAATGGTGAAATTCTTCATGCTTCTGAAGATGTGGACATTGAGCATCGTGGCACTATTCATCGTCTCACTCTGAAACAAACAACTTGTAAGATGACCGGCTTGCTGCAGTTTATCGCAGGGAAATCAAAATCTGAGGCGAGGCTGACTATTAAAGAGCCGCCGTCAAAGGTAGTCAAAGAACTACAGAACATTACAGTGGAAGAGAAGCAGTCTGCTCGTTGAGCTGTCACGCACGTGGTCCCTCCGAACTGAGCCAAATCAGGCTGGAAGTAGAAAAACTTCCCAAGGTACTCGAGCCTTTAGAAGTCAGCAATGCTGGTTCTGCAGTTACGAAAGTTCAAGCTGTTAAGTCCAGTGAAGGACTATTAGATGAGTCACCCCAGCAACAAGAAACTACTACACCACCGAGGCGTTGTCCGGACCGAGTCAGGAGGCGCAGGAGGCGCCGCCTCAGAGACTGAATCTGTGAACTGTTTTTACATGAAGTCGTGTATATATATGTTATGATATTATGTTTAATGGGGAATATATACGTTTAAGCTAAAAAGGGAGGATTGTAGTGTATGTAACCGTTTCACCTTTAAGAGAACTATTTTGTAACCGTTCCACCTTTAAGAGAACTATTTTAAGGGTTGCACTACTTTATCTTGGCTGCTGTATACTGTAATACCGGCGGTGACCACACCGGTATATAAGTGCTGTGTAATGATTTATTGGGCAGTTCCGCCCTGACCTTCAACCAGTAAAGACCTGTTAAATTTTATTCTTGTGGTCTGTGTAGTAATTCTCAATATAACACACAGACTTAACAGTAGTGGTATGTCGTCGTTATACATCATCTTTATTGCCTTTTTAAAGGTCTGAACAAACCTCTCAGCCAATCCATTTGTGGCTGGATGATATGGGGCAGATGTGTAATGTTTCACCCCATTATTCCTCAGAAACCTCCGGAAATCCTCGGACACAAACTGTGGCCCATTGTCGGAGCATATCTGTTCTGGCAAGCCATTCCTGGCGAAGATGGCCCGTAGGACTGCAATAGTTTTCTCCGTGGTGGTGGAGGACATTTTGATGACCTCTGGCCATTTCGAATAGGCATCCACGGCGATTAGAAACATTGAGTCCATAAATGGACCAGCAAAATCAATGTGTACCCATTGCCATGGAGATGAGGGCCACTCCCATGGATGTAGCGGGGCCTGTGGTGGAGCGTTTTGGACCTTCTGGCATCCTGTGCATCTCTTGGTCATATCCTCGATTTCTTTATCGATTCCCGGCCACCACACAAACGCCCTGGCTAGGCTCTTCATTTTTACCCCTCCCAGATGACCCTCATGAAGCTCTCTATCTCTCAACTTGGGTAGAATTACCACTCGGGATCCACACATGAAGGTCCCCCGGCACACTGACAGCTGTTCTCTCCTTGACGAGAATGCTGGCAACAGTGAGTCGCCATGTGCTGGCCATCCCTTCACCATCAAATCATAGACCCGAGAGAGTGTCGGGTCATTTCGGGTTTCCTTCTCTATACTTGAGTTTGTAACAGGTAGACATTCGACTATGGTCGAATGGAATATCTCAACAGGGTCCACTGCAGGTGCTTCCTCCACCATAGGCAACGGTAGGCGCGACAGCCCATCAGCGTTTCCATGCTGTTTTGTACCCTTGTACTCTATGTCGTACTGATGTGCCCCTAGAAAAAGTGACCATCTTTGCAGCCGTTGCGCCGTCATCACCGGAACGCCCTTCTTTGGGTTAAAAATGGAGACATGGGGCTGATGATCAGTCAGTAGGGTGAATTTCTGCCCGTGCAGATAGTGATTGAACTTCTTCACCCCCCACACCAGGCTGAGGGCCTCCCTGTCAATCTGGGCGTAGTTACGCTCGGCTGAGGTTAACGAGCGCGACGCAAAGGCTATTGGCCTCCCTGAACCATCAAGGAATTTGTGTGACAGCACCGCTCCAATGCCGTAGGGAGACGCATCACATGCCAACCGAATCGGTAGTGTTGGATTGTAGTGGGCCAATACTTCTTTTGAAGTGATTAGGCATTTACATTTCTGAAAGGCACGCTTACACTCATCACTCCATTTCCATGTTACTCCAGTTTGCAGCAGGGCATTCAGTGGGTGCAGAATTGTAGATAAATTCAGCAAGAACTTATGGTAGTAGTTCACCAACCTGAGAAACGACCTCAGTTGCGACACATTTTCCGGTGCTGGAGCCTTGACTACAGCCTCAATCTTGTCTGGCGACTTATGCAACCCTTCCTCATCAATCATGTGGCCACAATACGAGATTTGTCTCCTGAAGAACTCGCATTTGGGGCGGTTGGCTCGTAGCCCATATTCTTGTAATCTAGTGAGCACCTGCTCCAGGTTGGCAAGGTGTTCACTGTCATTTTCGCCCGTAACCAGGATGTCGTCCAAATAACACTGGGTCCCCGGGATCCCTTGCAGGACTTGTTCCATCGCCCTCTGCCAAATAGCCGGGGCTGATGCTACCCCGAATACCAGTCGATTGTACTGGTAAAGGCCTTTGTGAGTGTTTATCGTGAGGTATTTCCTAGATGCTTCTTCCACCTCCATTTGTAGATACGCTTGGGCCTGATCAATCTTCGTAAAGCGTTTCCCTCCAGATAGTGAGGCGAAAATATCTTCTATCCGTGGAAGTGGATATTGTACTGTGTGCAGGACTGGGTTCACAGTTACCTTGAAGTCCCCACAGATGCGAACCTTCTTCGGCTCCCCAGGCGTGCTGCTCAATGATTTCTTCATTATAGGAACGATGGGTGTGGCCCACTCGCTCCAGTCCACCTTGGACAGCACACCTGAACGCTCCAGACTCTCCAGCTCTGCTTCAACGGCTGGGCGGATCGCGTACGGTATCAGTCTGGCCTTAAAAAATTTTGGGTTTGCGTTATCTTCGATTTTTATCGTTGCCGTTACTCCTTTTAGAGTCCCAAGTCCTTGTTGGAACACCTCTTTCACGTCAGTTAGAATTTTTGACAGTCGTCCAGGTGTGACGTCATCATCCTTTTTGTCAGTCACAGTTAGCACCTGAATGGAATGCCAATCCAATTGTATTTTTTGGATCCATTCACATCCCAATAATGGTGGTCCTCCATCTTGTAGTATATATAGATACAGTTTCTGTGTTTCCTTGCCGTTGTATTTAACTGGCACCCTTATTTTTCCTCTGGGGTAGACTTTTTGCCCCGTGTATGTCTTCAATACAATGGACGTGTCCTTCAAGGGTATGTGTGAGAATAACCGCTCATAGTCTCGTCAATTCATGACAGTTAGGGCTGATCCTGTGTCCAATTCCATCTTTACTTGGGACCCTGCTATCATGAGGGTGACCCAAATGGTTCGGTGATCCTCCTTTGCGATCACGTTGTGTAACTTTAGACAACTTAGTCTCCTGCTCCCGGAGTCATTATCACTCTCCTGATCTTCCGAACTACTGTCTGTCATTTTGTTTATTTTCTTGTACTTTTCCTTAGTAGTTCTTTTAGTGTTGGTTTTCTTTCCCGACCTGCAGACTCTTGCTATGTGTCCCATTTTCCCACATTGCCTGCATACTTTGTCCTTAAACCAGCAGTCCTCCTGATCATGGGTTGTTCTGCCGCAGTGATAGCACTTTTCTGCTCCATACGCCATTTCGTTAGCGCTGTATTCTTGTGGTTTCTGTTGTATTTCCGCAGCTCCCCGTGCTGCTGCTTCGTAGGATACTGCCACGCTGAAAGCCTGTTCTAGCGTCAGGTCCTTTTCCGAAAGTAGTCGTTTCTGGGTTCCTTCACTCTGGAGCCTGCAGACAAACTTATCCCTTAAGGTGTCTGCCAGTCCTGCTCCGAACTGGCAGTGCTTCGATAACTTGCGTAGTTCCGTAAGATAGTCAGCATTGCTCTCATCTTTGTGCTGGTTTCTTTTATGGAACTTGAATCTTTCTGCTATCAGCAGCGGTGTAGGGTTTAGTTGTTCCTGTAAGATATTAACAATCTCTTCAAAACTTTTCTCCATTGGTTTAGCTGGAGTAATTAAATTCCGCAATAGGCCGTACGTTCTCGCGCCCATCAAATTTAATAATACCGACGCCTTCTTTCCATCGGCCATCTCATTTGCCTTGCAGTACACTTCGATTCTTTCCACATACGTGATCCAGTCTTCTACCTCGTTGTCGAAAGCAGTGATACTGCCACTCTTCGGCATCTTGGGTGATTTTAAATGGTGCCTCCCGCGCTTTTTCTTCTTCCCCAATGGATTAAAATGGTGCCTCCCGCGCTTTTCCTTCTTCCCCTTGCTGCCATGCTGCTCCTAGCATTCTATAGGGTAATGGCGGCGACCCGCAGCTTCGGTGCGTCTCACTTTTCCTTCCCCTCATTTTATTTTCTCTACGCTGCCTGGTTCTTGAGCACCGACCGCGCCCTGTGCGCTCCACCCTCTCTCTCTTTTCCTCCCGATGACGCTGCACGGCCCTTTGCAGAGCTGCTCGATCGAGCTCGAGCCCGCCGCAGTCCGGAAGGGTCAGCGCACTACCTGCTACCAGCACGATTTGCTGGAACACCTTGACTGGGGAGCCAAGCCCAGCTCTCCACAGCCTCCCCTGCAATTCTCCGAACTCCGATGGATCCTTGGGCGGTTGCCCGCGGTCGACGCCCGTTGCTCTGACTTCGACCTCCAAGAAGCTTCTTCTCAGGGAAAGATCCCCGTGAGGTGATGCAGTACTGCAGGTGAGTTCGAACCTGCTCGTCGCCAGTGTAGTGTCCGAGTATCAATAATACACGGGCTGCAGGAGAACAATAATAACAGGTATTTACTGAACAGTGGGTAACTTAAGACTGAAGTACAGAAGCCTGCTATGGCTTTATATACGACGCAGTGCCCGGGCCCACTCAACTACATTTTTCGGGTTGACTCCCTTTTATGGTGGCAAGTCATATGGTGAAGAGGATTTTCCATTCTACCGAGATCTTTCGGGGAAGAAAAGAGGAGAGCAGTCAACTCAAGGGCAGGTAGACAGAGCCGATGATCCAAGCACGTCTTCTGACGAGGATATGGAATACTACTACAACTTCACCAGAACTGTCATCACGTCCGATCGCGAGGGAAGACTCGAGCCGTGCAGTTTCTTTGACGGCGAGGAAGATTGCCGCCTACCCAGGATCAGCTCAGACTCTGGAACTGATGATGGTAAGATCAGCCCAGGTGCAAAAGACAAGTCTAAAATGGACTTGCAGTCTAATAATGGAAAAACGAAGGAGAGCATAAATGCTTCAGGAGAGAACAAAGTATCAGAACAGAATTCCACTGAACAACAACAACATAGTTTGACAGAGAATTCTGAGTCTGTCCAGTCTACAGACATGCACATTTCTGAGGAACACCGGCCCCGGTGTAATGGGCGTCCTTGGTTGTTGAGCGGCACGGGGAGCGAGAAGAGAGCCCGCCACGAGGCCAGGGCACGAGCACGAGCGGCAGCAGGCCAAAAGCCAAACGATAAGAGGCCAGAGCAAGAGTCAAGAGATAAGAGAGTGATTGCCACTGATGGGCCTACAATTATACCCGTTCTACAATCCTTATCTGCGCGCCAAATCAGGTCAGTCCTTTGTCTAACTTTTGGCGGGATCGTTTAAACGATTACAGTCATTTACTTTAACGACTTGTGGAGTGGTTGTCTCCGGGTCTAATGGCCCCGATGTCCTGATTGTTTGTCATGGATGAAACTTAATTGTCCCCATCCTAACTTGATGGCTACTGTGAGCTGTTACCGATTAAATTTGCAGAAACCTAATGGCCTTGATTTTAGGCCCATTCTAGCTTGATCTGTTTCAAGTCGAATGAGTGCCTATTCGGTGTTTACTTTGGCTGTCTGTCTCCACAGAGTCCTTTCCACAGATTCCTGCATTTTAAGTTTCGTCTCCGGGCCTGCCTGTCTGCAGAGCCCTGCTTTAAAAATCCTGTCGGTTTTGGTCACGAGGTTACAGAAGCCATTTTGGGTACCCTGTTTTTAATAACTTGTCCAAACAGGGTCCCTTGGTCCATAATTTGGGGAATGCAGGAATTTTGAGAACCCGGCACTTACAGTTCCCAACGCGTGAGTACGCACGGGGTACTCACGCGTCGGCCCAACGAAAGTGCCAGTTTCGTGCATGCACTGCGCATGCGCGGGAAACCGGCACTTCCGTTCCCCTGAAAGAAGGGGTTCAGTGGTTGAACGTGTGCGCCGGAGAGGCAGCGCGTGCACATTGAACTTACGTTTTTTTTGCAGGTTTTTCCGAGAGGGTAAGTCTCCAGCAAGGCCTGCTTTTAACGAGGTAAGTGGTGAATTAATTAAAATAATACTTTAAAGAAAGGTAAGTTCATTTTTAGCCCCGTTAGAAAATGTAATTAATTTTTTCAAAAATTTTAGTTATTGTTTAAAATAGTTATTTCATGTAATTTATAGTTATTTTAAAAATGTGATTTAAAAAAAAATTTATTTGAAGTTTTAGTGATATTTTGGGGCTTATAGTATTTATAGGTTTTGACAGCTCTTCCTGTCAAACTTATGAATGAAGCATTCCCTGCTTCCGTGGGTTTTCCATGGCCCACGTGATCCCAGGGGACACATCGAACTAACTGCACCCCTGGGATATGCAAGCACTGCCCGCCGGCAGTTGAAGGAGGCCCAGGATCGGAATCCCATGCGGGCCCACAGCTCAACGGCCGGCGCGCTAGGTAAGTGCAGGTCAGGGGCTTGTACCCGCGGGAAGCCCCCGAGTGAGACCTGAACCCACAACCTTCTGACTCAGAGGTGGAATACTACCACTGAGCCACAGCTGACACCCAAAAATTATGTTTCAAATTTCAACTATGTCTTGCTACCTATTTATCTATCTGTCAAAGTCTTGTGCACTTTCTGTAAGTGCCATACTTCCCCTAACCTTTCTTGTCATGCCTATTTTCATCATACTTATTCCATCCTACCTGTCTGCCATGCTTATCTGTCATTTTATTTACCTCTAATTAAGTATTCTAAGATTGTTCCTCAAAGTAATGGCACTGTTGCTTACTTACCCCAAGACCTCTCAGCTGTGTTCTCAAGATGGGCAGTGCTGTGCCACTGTTGGCCACTCTGTCAACCACTCGCATCCCAAAGCTCCAAAACACCAGGCCTATCCCTCCTAGTGTTCCCACAGCCACAACTTTTGGTTCTCCCAGTTACTTGCACCCCTCCCACGACCCCATTGCCCTTCTAACATTACTATCTCACATGGCCTCCCAATGCCCCAGTGCTGACACACAAAGTTCCTACAAATTGCTTCCTACCTACCTGCAACCTGAAACGTCATCTGTGCCATTTTCTTCTGTATTCTGGACTTTAATAAAAAGGTAAGAGATAAAATTAATTACATAGTTAAACAAACTTTTAATAGCAATCAAGGTCACTGATTTACATCTCCATGGACATATGCACATAATCATCAAATTTGAGCCCAAGAATATCAGTAATACTCTTACAATATTCTATACTAAAAACACCAGTTTTATTTATTCAATCACCTTAAATCAATATCCTTGATTACATTGTATTGATTTAATTGTAAGTTACATAACCTGGACAGCATATCACCCAACTCACTGTGAGCAGTGACAAGATCTATGAATGTTGGATAGAATAATGTGATTGGTGATTTTTGCCATATGCATCTGGGGCCATTTTTTTTAAACTGAGAGAATAATTCTGGTGTCTGTCACAGAAGAACAAAGATCCAGAACCAAAAAGGAAAACAGAGTTTGTAATTCAGAGTTGTAATTCAGAATTTCTAACTCAAGTAGCAGAATTCAGTTTAAACAGAACACAGTTAAAAGACAATGCAACATAATAAGAGTAAGAGGGGAAGAACAGTTGGAGGAAAATGGACGGCGAGGAAGACTCAGGACAGAAAAGACATTGGGGTTAATTTTAACTTTTGGTGATAGTGCAAGACGATGGATATCGGATAGGCTGCCCATCAATCACCTCAGCTGATTTTTCTTTTGAGAGAGGTGTATAACGAGTGGATGATCTGATATCGCTTGTTTTACACTATCAGCAAAAGTTCAATTTACCCCCATTGGGTTTATATTTAGCGACAAGCAGATACTCAGATTGGTATGAGGTAAAGTGAGACACTGAAAGCACCCGCACATTATGCACTTTGGTGCCTTATAGTAGTTTTAAAACAGTACTTTGGGTTGTCAAATTGTGATTTCAAATATGTGTATTTCTATAAGATTTAGGATTTTATGTGAATCACATAGTACAATATTTTTTAAAAAAAATTAACAGTGTATTTATTTCTCCGCAAACCTATGTTACTTTACTGCATTCCTTTAATGGATTTGCTGATGTTGGCAGACATAAGCATACCCCTGAGAATTTTTTTTATGGGTTGGCTCCAGTGATTTGGCTCCAACTGAGGTATCCCTGTGGTACTGAAGTGAAGCTTAACAAATTACCTCTGTCCTACACAGATGGTTTTCATTAGTTTGGCCAGGCTTGTGATGGAGAGCCAGGTTGGAGCTTAAATAAACAAAGGCTGACCTGTGAAAGTATTGTTTTATATATATTTTTTAAAAATCAACTTATGCTGCATTTTATTGCATTTTGTTCTTCATGAATATTAACATACAGCTTAAGTCAAAAGACGCATGACTTGAGAAGCTTTTGCAATCAGCAAGCCACGATCTGAAATGTGGAACATACCAGGTATAAACACTGTATTGCTGGGCTGAAAGCTTTTTCTTACTCTCGTAGTAGAGATATGCAAGATGAAGAGTAATCAAAGCCAATAATTTGATCCACTAGAGTCACCTTACAAAATAAAGTAAGCACCAGATTCTCTGCCTTTACTGTGTTGTCAGTTACAGTTTAAAAAAATACTATTAAAGGAAGTTACTTTATTTAGATGAGTTCCTATCAGTGGAGAGTATATAAGTATTTTATCAGTCATGGTATACCGTAGAAGTTTAGAGGAGGTGAGCTCTGTTGTAGGCCTTTTGAAATTTAAAATGAGCATTTTTGGGGGGGAAGGAGTTCTTTCTATATTTTTCACTTTGTTAGGTCTCCCAGCAGCAAGCACCCAGATTGAAAGTCAACTCACTCCCAAGCCTCTGTCAGTTCTGTTCTGTACTGGGGATTGAGCCCCACAATACAACAGTGACTCCACTTCAAAATGACTTCATTGGCTGTAAAGCGCTTTGAGATGTCCGGTGGTTGTGAAAGTCTTTCTTTCTTTCTTCTTTCACTTCTTCCATCCCTCCTTCCAATGTTTCAGCGGTTATTCTCCGCTCTGAACTTTGTCTTGATGGCACAGTTGAGATTGGAATTTCCCTGTTTAGGGAATGGTGGGTATGACCAAGGTTCCATTGCTCTTCTCTGTTTGCTAAATGGCAGTTTTGTAATTCAGCTATAAATGCTGACATATATTTACACTTCAGATGTAACAATTTATGTGATGATCTTTTTAACTAACATTTTTATGAGTAATTATTTTCCTTGTACAGAGTGACAAACTTACAAATGAAGACTTCTAGGGCTAAAAATTGAGTGGCGCCCCCTTTGGGGCGCTAACTTCGCTGGGGTGCTGCTTTTAGCGCCCCAGAAAAATTAGCGCCCCCGCTATGGAAATTGAGTGGTAGCGCCCCAAGAGGGAAGCGGGGTGCTACTGGAAGCACCCCGCTGAAGGGATATTTACTAGTTCTAGCCCCTTCAGGGCTAGCCCGGATCAGGCGTATTTCTCAGATGTTCACTTTCAACTAAAGTTTGAGGTAGCCGAATCCTAAAGATGTTTAATTGGGTCTAAAGGTCTGGGCTATCTCTCCCTAAAGGAAAGGAACAGCCTGAGAATGTTACCGTCCTCCAGATAGTGCTTTTAATAAGTTTAGTTAGACTGTAACGTCCCGGATATTATGAGGGTCTGGAGATCTCCCCCAGAATTCTGTAACTCTTCACCAAAGAGTGTACAGAGATTGAGTTTGCGAGTTACTGATACAGAAGACTTATGTGAGACAATTCTAAAAATATATAGAGATTTATTAAAAGAACCGACATGCAATTTACAGTTGGTGAATCAGTCAATCGCAACGTTAACAGTTCTAAATAGAGAAAAACTACTTTCTTATTATTAACAGAGAATCTTACTTTTAAATCTTAAGTTCGCTACAGTATTACAGTTCTTAAAGTTTTCTATACAGGATATCCATCAAAATCAAATAACTTTGATCCCCAAGGTACAAAGAGTTGTAGACCACAGAACCGCCTCATAGCCAAGAATCGCTTTGCCCGATTAAAGCGAGTCTGATATCCCATTTGAGAGTTCAATATTTATACCCTTTTTCAGTGGTATTTCCTTTAAAGTTTCTGCTGACCCATGTTAATTATCCCTATTCCTCTTTCTGCCGACCTCTGCAAATCTTACTGCTACATCAGCTTGTAATATTCCAGAATCTTGTCTCATCTCCAGGTGTTCTGGGTTGACCATATAAAATGGTGTGAACGGCAGGTGTTCCTTATTTTATGTCACCTTTACGGAGCAGATGTTCCTTATCTTATGTGCCATCTTTACGAAGTTTAAATTAGAACACCTTATCCAGGGTGAACCATTGTTTTTGTTCCCAAAGGTCAGCCTATCGGAGCCATGCACCTTCTGTTTCAATAAGGTTATTTATTCAGGGTCAACAACTGTCTTATCTCAATAGCCAGAATTCTTTCACAGCTATTTCAGAGTTCGGTTTCTAAACTTCCAAAATCAGTTTGTCATGTTTAAATAAGGCCAGAATTCTTTCATAAGATGGTGGCCTAGAAATTCAGTCGCGCCACTTTTGGGGCGGTAAAGTCGGGCGGGCGCTAAAGTTAGCGCCCGCTGGAAAGTGGAGGCCACTTCGCCGAAATTCAGTAGCTTTGGCCAAGGAGTTTGGGCGAGCGCTGAAACTGGCGTTGCACTCCTATCTTTAGGCGCTAAGCCGGCGGTGCGGACTGATAACGCCGAGGCCGGGCGCAGCGCAGGTGCGGTCATGTTTTGATTGACAGCAGACACCCTGACGCCGGCCAGCTCTTAAAGGGGGAAGGGTCGACTTTGTCTGCTGCCACGCCCTGGATACTGCAGCCCTCCAGCTAGGCCTGAACACTGCTGGTGGACCCAAACAGCGCCTGAAGCCATGCAGAAGGCCCGTGAACTAGCGCAGCGCTTCTCAGAGCATGCTTTGAGGGTGCTGCTTAGGGGGTTGGAAAAGAACAGAGAGATCTTGTGCCCGGACAGTGGCAAGAAGGCTCCCAGGAGGCAGTACAGGAGAGCCTGGAGGGAAATCGCCCAGAGGGTGTCAGTCAACAGCGATGTCCCCAGGACTGGTGACCAATGCCGCAAGAAGTACAACGACCTCACTCGGATGGTCAAGGTGAGTACCCTTTCCAGTGTCCTCCTCATCCTTGCATGTGCACCTCACATTATGGGCAAAGGGACCTCAAAGGCCTAATGGCCAGCCCTCCTCCCGCAGCTATGGCACTGGCATGATCATCAGTAGCACTCTCTGCACTTGACACACTGGCCAAGCTATTCAACCATGGGAGGCAGTGCACACAACAACAGGGCACCACACTACTTAGAGGCCGTCCTTTCTCTTGCAGGCCAAGCTGGCGCGGAATTTGAAGAGCCAGACTGTCACCGGGGGAGGCCGTCCCCAGTTCCAGCAGCTCAGTCAGCTGGAGGAGAGCGTGGCTCGACTCGTGCGTGGCCGGGTGACTGGCCCCGTTGCTATTGGAGATGCCGACCCTGTGCTGGGACCCAATGGTAAGGACATGACCGTTTGGACCTCTCTCGTTCCCCTTGCGCTTCAGATCTACATCCTTTGCCACTGTCCGACCAATGCGCATAATGCCACCACTCATGCCTCCCTCGCTGACGCCCCGTCCTCACTCTAAAGCTACTCTTGTGCCTTCCTGCTTTCAGCTGGTGAGGAGGAGGTCCCTGAAGCTGAGAGTGCCAGTCCCTCGGAAGAGGAGGACGACGAGGACCAAGAGGAAGGCGGCACATCGGGGGATCCCTCATCCGCGCCAGGGGATGGCAATGGAGGGGACACGTCTTGCCTGGAGGAGAGCCAGGGGGAAGTGTTGCAGGGGGGTGTAGCTCCTGGGCCCAGTGGCGTCCAGGCACGCGGGAAGGGTCGGGCAACATGGCTGCCTTCTCCCCAGAGGGGGGAAGTGTTGCAGGGGAGGGCAGTTGCTGGGCCCAGTGGCGTCCAGGCACGCGGGAAGGGTCGGGCAGCACGGCTGCCTTCTCCCCAGAGGGGGGGAAGTGTTGCAGGGGAGGGCAGTTGCTGGGCCCAGTGGCGTCCAGGCACGCGGGAAGGGTCGGGCAGCTCAGCGGCCTTCTCCCCAGAGGGAGAGTCCGCCCTCCAGTCCGGAGACGGTCCTCGCCCAGGAGGTGCGCCTCCTTGATGAAATGTCCGCGGCCTCGGAGCGGCGCCACAACGAGTTCATGGGGGTTGTGGGACAGTTGCCTCAGGCCATTGAGTCCCTGGCTCATAGTGTGGCCAATTTCGGGGACTCACAGGCCAGGGGTGTCGAGCAACTCGCGGCAGCACAGGTCAGGGGTGTCGACCAACTCGCGGCAGCACAGGACGCGAGTCGCGAGTTCATGAGTGGTGCCGTCCAGACACTGGCTGATCTGATGCGGGCACAGACCAGGGCAGTTCGCGCACTCACTTCTGCCACACTCGCTGTGTCACGGAAGCATCGCCAGGGCACCCGCCGCCCTGCTGCAGCACAGCGGTCTGGCCTTCACCAGATTGCTGTGCTTGCTGCAGTGCCAGGCCGGCCGAGTGCCAGTGTCTCTGGCGACCAGCGAGCGCCTGGCATCAGCCAGCTTGCCCCCATTGCTGCAGCTGCCACTGCCACTCCCCCAGCCAAGGTGCGACGAGCTGCTGGAGAGACTGATGCTGGCCAGCCACAGCTGCAGCAGTCAGCAGCCGGCCCCTCCAGGGCCGGACCTCGTCTAGGCCGACCCCCAAGGGCATCTGCCGTCACGCATTGTGCCCCTCAGGAGCCTTCCCCCAGCCTTGCAACACCCACAGGGCCCAGGTTGAGGCGGAGCAACAGGTCGGGCAGGGGCCGGAGAAGCCTGCACAAGGACTCGCCCTCTCGGCACACCAAGTAGAGTGTGTTGCCAACTTTTTTTTATATGGGGGTGTTTGTGTTCTGGAGGGGGGGGGCTTATTTTGGTAAGGCCGAAGATGAAGGCAAATGTTTTTTTATATGGGGGTGTTTGTGTTCTGGAGGGGGGGGGCTTATTTTGGTAAGGCCGAGGATGAAGGCCAATTGGAAGGACAATTTTTGTTATTCCTCCCCAGGTTGTGGGAGTGAGATATGTTTTTGACTGTTTTTTGGGGGTCTTGTCTGTTTTTCTGTTTCATGTGGGAAGGGCCCTGAGTTTGTTAAATAAAGATTTTTATTTATTCAGCTTGTCCAGGTGTCATGTTTCAAGTGGTTGTTGCGTTAACCGGCTGAGGGCTTGCGGAGCGGCTGCATTCAGGTGCATTCATTGCCACAAGCCATTCCCTGACAGGGGGCCTAGAAGTGTCGTTCAATAAGCCGCCGGCGGACGGCCCTTGGACCTTGTGGCTCCCTCCTGGGCTAGTACTCCTCCTCCTCCTCCTCATGGTCCTCCTGCTCGTCCTCCTGAGGTGGTGGTCCAACGCGAGGTGGCAGTGCCTGAGTCCTGCGGATAGCCAGGTTGTGCAGCATGCAGCAAACGACGACGAACTGGGAGACTCTATCCGGCGAATACTGTAGAGATCCGCCGGAACGATCCAGGCAGCGGAACCGTTGCTTGAGGACGCCAATCGTTTGCTCTATGATGTTCCTTGTGGCTTGATGGCTTTCGTTGTATGCCTCCTCCGCAGGGGTCCTGGGCGCGCGGAGCGGGGTCATGAGCCATGTACACAAAGGGTAGCCCTTGTCCCCAATAAGCCATCCCCTTGGTGGAGGCTGTGCCTGGAACATGTCAGCCACAGTAGTCTGGCGCAGGATAAATGCATCATGGCTGCTTCCTGGAAAGCGGGCATTGACAGCTAGGATGCGCTGCCTGTGGTCACACACCAGCTGTACATTGAGAGAATGGTAGCCCTTCCGGTTGCGGTAATCCTCGGCATTGCCGATAGGTGCCCGCATAGCCACATGCGTGCAGTCAATGGTGCCCTGCACCATGGGGAAGTCGGCGATCCTGGCAAATCTGACTGCACGCTGCTCCTGCCTCTCTAGGGTCATGGGGAAGGAGATGAATTGGTGTCTCCTTGCGAAAAGGGCATCGGTGACCTGCCGGATGCAGCGATGCACGGCGAACTGGGAGATGTTCGTTATGTCCCCAGCAGCGGCTTGGAAGGAGCCGCTTGCATAAAAGTTCAGAGCCACCGTGACCTTCACTTCCACCGACAGAGACGTCCTGCACATCAGCTGTGGATGCAGATCTCTGTGAAGCAGCTGGCAGATCTCTGCAACCACCTCCCTTCTGAAGCGCAGCCTCTTAACACAATGCGCGGCAGTCATGGTGAGATAGGACACCTGCTGCCGGTATTCCCTGAGTGGGTAAGGCCTACGTTGCCGACGCCTGATGGCCCCTCTGCGTCTAGGCATGGCTGGCCCTCTCACACAGCGTCTGCGAGCCCTTCGCACATAATGCTGGAACTGAGGGTTGGAACCCCATGCAGCCCCCATAATAAACTTGCAAACAGTGAAATCACAATGAGTCTAATTTCCAAGCTCTGGCCAGAAGCCAAAAATACCTCTCCTATGTTGTCCCAAATCAGTAAGGTCTGTCCCTTGGTCTCTGTCCAGAAATCCAAAGCACTAAAGTCATGGCAGCAAAATGGCTGGCCTTTATAGTTCAGCCTAAGTGCCCTTTAATTAGCGCTCCCCGAGGCCCGCAGGGCCTCTGCTGCATTCCAGTTCACAGTTCTTAACAGCGCCACGCCCACATTGGGCGGGCGCCACTGAATTTCCAGTTTGGGGTGCACAAACAGCGTTGCACGACGAAATGACGTCATAAGCTGCGCGCGCAGCTGAGCGGGCGCAAACACTTTGCGCCGGCGCTAAATGTCAACTGAAGTTGGGCATAGGCGCAGTTCGGGCTGCGCCCGGGCGCTAAGTGCCTAGCGCTGGAAATCTACCCCTCTTAAGGCGTTAACGGCTGGCGAACGCTACTGAATTTCTAGGCCAGTGTATTTTTCTGAATAGGTTATATGGCTTATTCCTTCACACCACCTCCCTCTTGGGGCACTGTGAGGGAATACCGCGGTGTTACATGCTGCAGTATTACAGGCCTTCCTCCCCTTCTTAAAGGGGAGGGGCCTTGCGCAGCACAACCCGGGGCCCAGCTGGGCCCCCGGGGATCGGGAGTGCCGGCAAAAGAGCCCGGCACTCAAGAGAAGTGCCGGGCTCATGGAGCACAGTGGGCACTCCGCGGGGGGCGGGTAAGGAGGCTGGGGACGGGAGCGGAGGCAGGTGCTGGCAGGTGACCAACAACAAAAATGGCCGCCCCGCACCTCGCCTTTAAATAGCACCTCCCCAGCCACAGGTAGGCCCCCCTGATCCCGTCGGACATAGTGTCCAGTGGTAAGTCAGGGGGCGCTCACAAAGATCGCGGCCGGGGTGCGAGCGGGGCTCTGCGCATGGCAATGGCGTCATCGCCAGCAGCGCAGCAGTGCAGGGTGCTACCGGTTACCACCGCCACTAACTTCCTGCTGAATTTCACTGGAGGCATTGGCGGTGCCGCACCCAGGCACTAGTTGCTTTGTGCCCCGTCAGCGCCCACTTAGGGCGCTAACGGGGGGCGCAAAGCAACTGAATTTTCCCCCTAAATGTCTTAACAAATCTCAATGAATCCTATTAATGTTTTCATTACAATAAATACTCTAATTCCCACCATATTTCCATGCAGCATCATTATTGCAGTTGTGTAGAGTGGGGATAACATTGCAATGACAGTGGCCAGGACTCAAGATAATAACAACATACATTTATATAATGCTTTTAATGTAGAAAAACGTCCCAAGATTGTTCAGACATGTATCAAAAAATGGCTGAAGAAGGAGAGATTTGGAGCGGCATGCAATGAGCTGGGTTTTAAGACAGATCTTAGAGGAGAAGGAGGCGGAGTGGTGGCGGAATTTAGGGAAGGAATACCAGAGAGGCACCTAGATGGCTGAAGCTACAACCGCCAACGGTGGGGTGAAGGGAGGGGGGGATGTAGATGAGGCCAGTGTCGGAGGAAAATAAATTTAGGGGGAGGTGTGGTTCTGGAGGAGGTTGCAGAGAAAGGGAAGGAGGCCATGGAAGGATTTAAACACACGGATGATGATTTTAAATTTAAGGCACTGGAGGATGTGAGCTAATGTAAGTCTTTAAGATTCGCAAAATTTCCACATTTCCCCCAAGGTTATTATTAATAAAAGGGACCCTGCATAGACATTTTTAAGAAAAAGGGTACCCAAAGATGGCGTCCACACCTCGTGACCAAAAGCCTGCAAGATTTTTAAAGCTTGGACTCTGTGGCACAAGCAGCTTTTGGGGAAATCGAAACCTAAAATGCAGTTTCTGTGAAGAAGGACTTTTGTATTTTGAAAAGCAGACAGAACTCTGAATATGCATTAAGCCAGATCGTAGACAGACCAAAACCAGTTAGGCCTATACTTGAGGCCATCAAGTTGTTTGCATCTATAATCGGAAACAGCTTAAGGAAGCCATCGAGGCTGGACAGGCCAATTAAGATGCCTTAATAACAATACAGCTCAGACATCAGGACATTAGGTGCGATCAACGGCCATCTAAAAACAGTTAGTTTAGATTGCTACAATCATTTAAACTAGCCCGCCAAGATTGGGACAATGAACTAACCTGATTTGGCGCGCAGATAAGGGCCATCCGAAGGAGTATAATTGTAGGCCTACCGGCAACCGACGCTCTCTTGCTCCTTGCCCTCGTGGCTGCTGCTGCTTTTCTCCTCCCACGCTTGCCGCCTGGCCACTGCCCGTGTCTTTCCCCACCCCATCAGGGACGCCCGGCATTGCACCAGGCGAACACGGGCAAACCAGGCCAGACGAGGCGGGACGAGACGAGGTGAGGTGAGGTGAGATGAGATGAGACGAGACGAATTGGGAGAAGATTGTAGAACGCTTTGAATAATCGGGCCTTCAATTCAGCCGACCTACGACTATCTTCATGCAAACTCCAACTGCCGCCCGAGGAAGAGGAACCATCATCCCTGCGAGGTAAAGTACCCAAGCAAAGAATTTAACCTTGGGGTGCTTTTGCCTGGACGACGCCCTTGCAGCGCCCCGAGACCACGTGACGACAGCAGGCCCCACCGTTGTTTGAGCTCAGCAGATTTTGACTCGGTGAGCATGAATTCTGGCTCCTCATAGCTTAATCTAGTTAGGCATAAGGGGGTGGAATAAGGATAGGGGGATTGTTAATGTAGTTTGTTTTCCCTCGATGTGCCGTGTGTTCCCCATTCCCTGTATAAGTATAGTTATTTTGTATTTGCCTGTACTATACTAGTAACTCCTCATAAGATTGTGTTAATTTCCATTTCAATAAAATCTTGGTTTTCTTACATCCAAACCACTTGTCTACTCGAGTCTTTTCTGTATCGCCACCTGTACCTAAGTCCGGTGTCTAGAACCCGGGTGCGTGGGAGCGATTCAAACCGCTCACAAACAGTCAGGGGCATAACTGACTGGGCGCACGCGCCAAACCACACCACCCCCTACAGAAATGGCGACAGCGGCAGGACACCGGCAACAGGGTTGCGATACAGTAGACAATGGTTCGGATGAGCAAACCATGATGGAGGAAAGGATTTCTGATTATGTGTTTAGCAAGGTGAATATCACTAAGAAGTGGATCACCACTCTGTTATGGGCTGGGCGTCCGGTAGATGCAGCAGCTAAGTGGAGAGAGGGAAAGGAACACAAGAAGTCCTTAGAGAAGGCAGTTTGCCTGATGTGTTTTAAAAAGCAGGTCCAGCTTTTGGACAGGCTCGTTGCAGCACAGGCAGCTGAGTTAAGGGAGTCAGCCCTGGAGATCCAGGATAAGGCTCTAGCAGGGGAGAAGTTATTAGTGGCTTTGCAGGCCTTGAATCAGGAGAGAGTGCATTTAATGGGAGAACACAAAGCCCAGTTGGAATACCTACGGTGCCAAGTCACCGAGGCGAAGGGAAATGAGTCAAGGTTGCGGGAGAAGAACGCCCGCTTGGCAAGGCAGATTAGGGAACAGGAAGAGAAAGTACAGGAGGTAAAGGCAGCGTACAAGCTAGCGAGTGAACAGGGGTTTGAGGAGGCAGACCACGGCCCCTGTAAAGAGCGGATAGAAAATCTGAGCCGGGCCCTCCGGAAGGCAAAAGGCATGGTATGCCTCATAAGCCCAAAGGCAGGTCAGGCAGATTTTATGGGGAATGAGGGGAGGACAGTTCCAACATCACCGGTAGTGCCTAAGGATGACCCGGTTGAGAGAGAGGAGATCTCACGACCACCACCCGTAGCGCCAAGTTTTAGCGAGATTTGGCAGCAAGGGGGGGTGGTGTAGTGTATGTACCTTTAAGACAGAACTACTTTTTCAGCTCCTGTATACTGTAGTACTGGCAGTGACCACACCTGTATATAAGCCTTGCGCATGCCTCTGTACCCCCAGTCTTGAGACTACCCTCCTCCAGTAAATACCTGTTGATTGTTAAGTTACAGCATCCGTGTGGTTATTGAAAACATCATACTCTCAGAATCACGGATCTAACAGTGGCGACGAGTGTCGATTCGAATCTACCTGCAACTCTGCAATTCCCTTCGAGGATTCGCTCCGGGAGGGCGGTGGAAGAAAGTCAAGGCCAGAAACACGGGCGTCGACCACGAGCAACCGCCCAGTCGTCAGGCAGAGAGTGAACATCGCAGGGGAGGCTGTGGAGAGCCGGGCTTGGTTCCCCAGCCACGACGATCAGCAAGAGACTGACGACAGGTACAGCGCAGACCCTTCACGGACAGCGGCGGCTGGAGCCGACCGACGGCGGAGAGAAAGCCGAGCAGCGTCGATGGGGTAAGACAGAGGGTGAAGTGCACAGGGCGCAGCCGGGGGTTGAAAACCGAGCGGCGTCGAGAGAAAAAAAAAACGGAGAGAGAGAGGGTAAAGCAACAGCCGGGTTCAGGACCGAGCGGCGGAAACGAAAAAAACCCCCAAAAAAACGCGCAGAGCATGGCCAGGGCTCAAGGGCTGAACAGTGTCCGCGGGGAGAAGAAGGGAGAGCGCGGGAGATGCCATTGAGACGCGGAGAAGAAGGAAGAGCGTGGGAGATGCCATTTTTAGAAGCCGCAGCGGAGAAGAAGGGCGAGCGCGGGAAGGAAGGAAAGCGCGGGAGACACCATTTTTGACAGTTAAATCACACCCAGGGATGCCGAAGAGTGGCAGTATCTCTACGTTCGACAATGAAGTCAAAGATTGGGCAACATATGTGGAACGTATTGAGGTGTACTGCAGGGCGAATGAAGTGCCAGATGCTAGGAAAGCACTGGTTTTGTTCAATTCCATGGGTGCAAAAACTTATGGGTTACTGCGAAAACTAATAACCCCAGAGAAGCCGGTGAACAAGAATTTCGAAAGCATAGTAGAAATCCTACAGGATCACTTAAACCCCACACCGCTGCTGATAGCAGAACGATTTAAGTTCCATAAAAGGAACCAACACAAAGACGAAAGCAATGCGGAGTACCTAACGGAACTGCGCAAGCTATCGAAACACTGCCAGTTTGGAGCGGGACTAGTAGATACGTTAAGGGACAAGTTTGTGTGTGGGCTGCAAAGTGAAGGAACCCAGAAACGGCTTCTATCAGAAAAGGATCTTACGCTGGACAAGGCTTTCAGTGTGGCAGTATCACACGAAGCAGCCGCAAGGGGCGCTGCAGAGATACAATGGAGACCGCAAGAATATGGCACCAATGAAATGTCCTATGGAACAGGGAAGTGCTATCACTGCGGCAGAACAACACATGACCAGAAGGATTGTTGGTTCAAGGACCAAGTGTGCAGACAGTGTGGAAATGCAGGACACATAGCAAGAGTCTGCAGGTCTGGGAAGAAAACCAACAGTAAGAAATCTCCACAGGAGAAGTACAAAAAGGTACACCAGGTGATGGACAGTAGTTCAGACGAACAGAAAAGTGACACAGACTCCGGAAGCAAGGAGCTGGGTTGTCTGAAACTACATAAGGTAACCAAAATGGAGGATCACCAGACTATCTGGGTTATACTCAAGATAGACGGAGTCCAAGTGAAAATGGAATTGGACACAGGATCAGCCCTAACAGTTATAAACCAAAGGGACTATAAGCGGCTATTTTCACATATACCCTTGAAAGCTACAGAGGTTGTCTTGAAGATGTACACGGGGCAAAAAGTCTACCCCAAAGGAAAAATAAGGGTGAAAGTGATATATAAAGGCCAGGAAATACCTAAAATGGATATATATGTATTGCCAGATGGAGGACCACCACTGCTAGGACGTGAATGGATCCGGAAGATACAATTAGATTGGCATTCCATACAGGCACCGTAGGTTGAGGCCAAAAAGGATGACGACGTCACACCTGGACGACTGTCAAAAATGCTAACTGACGCAAAAGAAGTGTTCCAGGAGGGACTCGGAACACTAAAAGGTATAACAGCAACGATTAAAATAGAGGAAAATGCAAGCCCAAAGTTTCTTAAGGCCAGACCAGTGCCTTATGCGATCAGACCAGCTGTCGAAGCAGAGCTGGAAGGGTTGGAACGTTCAGGAGAACTGTCCAAAGTAGACTGGAGCGAGTGGGCTACACCCATCGTTCCTGTAATGAAGAGGTCGTTGAGTAATACACCTGGGGAACCAAAGAAGGTCCGCATCTGTGGGGATTTTAAGGTGACAGTGAACCCAGTCCTTCACACGGTACAATATCCGCTTCCACGAATTGAGGATATTTTCGGCTCGCTATCTGGAGGTAAACGCTTCACCAAAATTGATCTAGCCCAGGCGTACTTGCAAATGGAGGTAGAAGAAGCTTCGAAACAATACCTTACGATTAACACTCATAAAGGTCTCTATCAATACAACCGGCTGGTGTTCGGGGTAGCATCGGCTCCGGCTATTTGGCAAAGGGCAATGGATCAAGTCCTGCAAGGGATTCCTGGGACCCAGTGTTATTTGGACGACATCCTGGTCACGGGCGAAAATGACAGTGATCACCTCACCAACTTGGAGAAGGTGCTCACCAGATTAAAGGAGTATGGGCTACGAGCTAATCGCCACAAGTGCGAGTTTTTCCAGAAACAGATCTCGTATTGTGGCCACGTCATCGATGCAGAGGGGTTACATAAGTCCCCTGAAAAGATTGAGGCAGTAGTCAAGGCTCCAGCACCGGAAAATGTGTCACAACTGAGGTCGTTCCTCGGGCTGGTAAACTACTACCACAAGTTTTTACCAAATTTGTCGACGGTATTACACCCACTGAACACCCTGCTGCAAACAGGGGTACCATGGAAGTGGAATGACGAACATAGACAAGCTTTCCAGAAGTGTAAAGAATTGATCACATCAAAAGAGGTGTTGGCCCATTTCAACCCAGCACTACCAATTCATTTGGCATGTGATGCATCACCCTATGGTATTGGAGCGGTGCTGTCACACAAATTCCCAGACGGGTTGGAGAGGCCAGTAGCCTTTGCATCTCGGTCACTAACCTCAGCCGAGCGCAACTACGCCCAGATTGACAGGGAGGCCCTCAGCCTAGTATGGGGAGTAAAAAAATTCAACCACTATCTGCATGGGCAGAAGTGGCATAGTGGTTAGCACTGTTGCCTCACAGCGCCAGGGACCCGGGTTCGAATCCGGCCTCGGGTGACTGTGTGGAGTTTGCACATTCTCCCCGTGTTTGCGTGGGTTTCCTCCGGGTGCTCCGGTTTCTTCCCACAGTCCAAAAATGTGCGGGTTAGGTTGATTGGCTATGATAAATTGACCCTTAGTGTTAGGGGGATTAAATACGTGGGGTTACGAGGATAGGGTGGGATATGTGTTGGTGTAGGGGTTACGGGGATCGGGTGGGATATGTGTCGGTGCAGGCTCGATGGGCCGAAATGGCCTCTATCTGCACTGTGGGGTTTCTGTGATTTCTGTGATTTCTGTGAAGTTCACCTTGCTGACTGACCACCAACCACTTGTCTCCATCTTTAATCCTAAGAAGGGCGTTCCAGTGATGACTGCACAACGGTTACAAAGATGGTCCCTGTTTCTAGGGGCGAATCAATATGAAATAGAATATAAAGGCACAAAACAGCATGGAAATGCTGATGGGCTATCGCGCCTGCCACTGCCTACTGTGGAGGAAGCACCAGCAGTGGACCCTATCGAGATATTTTATTCGTCAATAATTGAACGATTGCCAGTAACAAACGCGGATATAGAGAAGGAGACCGGCAATGATCCGACGCTGTCTCGGGTATATGATTTGACGGTGAGGGGATGGCCAACACATGGCGACTCACTGTTGCCAGCATTCTCATCCAGAAGAGAACAGCTGTCAGTATGCCAGGGGACAGTGATGTGTGGATCCAGAGTGGTGATTCCACCCAAGTTAAGGGAGAGAGTGCTAAATGAGCTACATGAAGGTCATCTGGGGGGAGTAAAAATGAAAAGCCTTGCTAGGGCTTATGTGTGGTGGCCGGGAATCGATCAACAAATCGAAGACCTAACCAAGAGCTGCTCAGGATGCCAGAAGGTCCAAAATGCACCACCACATGCCCCTCTACACCCATGGGAGTGGCCCTCCTCTCCATGGCAACGAGTGCATATTGATTTCGCTGGTCCATTCATGGACTCAATGTTCTTAATAGCAGTGGATGCTCATTCGAAGTGGCCTGAGGTGATAAAAATGTCCTCAACCACTACAGAAAAAACGATTGCAGTCCTACGGACCATATTTGCCAGAAACGGCTTGCCAGAGCAGATTTGCTCTGATAAAGGACCACAGTTTGTGTCCAAAGATTTTCGAAAATTTATGAGAAGGAATGGGGTAAGGCATTACACATCCGCCCCGTATCATCCAGCCACAAATGGATTGGCTGAGAGGTTCGTACAAACCTTTAAGAAGGCGATAAAGGCCATGTACGATGATGAAATTCCACGACAGCATAAGGTGGACAATTTCTTATTAGCCTACCGAAACGCGACACATGCAGTTACCAACCAGACCCCGGCCATGATGTTCTTTAACCGAAGGTTGAGATCTCGTCTGGACTTGCTCAGACCAAATGTGCGAAGAAATGTTGAGGATAAACAATTCCAGCACATCAATGAGAAGCCGACAAGGAGCTTCAATGTAGGAGAACCAGTCTTGGCCCGTGACTATCGAACAGAGAAATGGCAACCCGGAACGATATGCACAAGGCAGGGGCCATTAATGTACACAGTAGATGTCGGGGAGAACATTGTGAGACGCCACGTCGATCAGATCTTAGCGTCACAGGAATGAGTCAACCCCATGTCTTGAGTACCTGGGGATGAACCCGACATACCGGTAGCATCTACCTCAGAACCAGTAGCAGTGGAAACCGATGAACTACCCGATAAAAAGGGGCCAAAATCACCTCCGCACCAGGAACAAGAACCTCAGGAAGGGCACTATCCCGAAAGGATCAGGAAGCCGCCCCAAAGACTGAATCTATAAATGGACTATTGTTGTTTAATGTACATGTTAAAGTGTTAAGTGTTATTTGAATATTAGGGATACTACTAATATAAAGGGGAGGAATTGTAGTGTATGTGCCTTTAAGACAGAACTACTTTTACAGCTCCTGTGTACTGTAGTACCGGCAGTGACCACACCTGTATATAAGCCTTGCGCATGCCTCTGTACCCCCAGTCTTGAGACTACCCTCCTCCAGTAAATACCTGTTGATTGTTAAGTTACAGCATCCGTGTGGTTATTGAAAACATCATACTCTCAGAATCACGGATCTAACAGGTGGAGCAACCCCCGCCAGAGAGGTCGGAGCCGGGACCAATGTGCCCAGCACGGCATCGGATGTTCCGCCCACCCGCCAATGGCGACAATGAGGGACCCCTCCAAAACCAGTTCATATTACCCTTTAACACGCAACAGCTTATGGCTATGGTCAACCATATCCTGAGGCTCCCCAAAAAGGGAGACCCCTCGATCCATTTCAGGGAAATATAGCAGACAGCCAGCGTCAACAACTGCGACGACGCTGAGAAGGCCAAGATGCTGCTATTCTCCCTGGAGTGTAGTCTCCTCCAATCGCTCTCTGACGAGTGTAAAAGGGGGCAGAGTGGGTACGAGGAGCTTAGAGATGCATTTCTGGAGGCCATGGGGATGAATGAGAGAAGTCCTTTCTCCCGTGTGGAGAAGACGATCCAGCTCCCAGGGGAAACCCCACAGGCTTTTGCGGACCGGCTGTGGCCAGTGTACCGGAGGGCCTGTCTGGGGACGCCGGACCAAGTGTTCCTGAACGGGGATCTCCTGGCCCATTGGCTCCATTGCCTGGTGGCGAACAGCTTGCCACAGGTCCGGGCCAAGGCAGAAGCCTGGTTCGACCCCAGAAATCCCCAGACCACCGAGCTCTCGGTGATTAGGCAGCTCACTCTGACCTCCAAAAACGGTAGGGGAGCCGATGCACACCCACCCAAGGGGAAGGTGCATGAGGTAAAACCTGGACCGGGTGGGAAAGAGTGGCACCAGGAAGGGAATAACCCCCCCAATACAAAGACGAATTGTTACGGATGTGGGAAGGATGGTCACTGGCGGAAGGAGTGCAAAAACCTTGGAAAGATAACAAGAGAAAGAATTCCACAGCCCCAACCCAAAAGGCGGAGGCAGGAATCCCTTCCGCAGAGGTCGAGTCATTTTTGGATGCCATGAGGTCCATATTGACTGGCCAAGGGAGAGTAGCAGCCGCTCCCGGTACTCTGACCCCGTCTGCCCCATCCAACCCACAGCCCTGACTAGAGCCAGCGCAGCCTGTCGACCTGTGTCCCCTTGAAAACGACGAGGGGAGCAGGCCCTGAGTTAAGATGCGGGTGGAGACGGTGCAGGGGAGATATTCGGTCGACACGGGAGCTTCCAGCACGGTGGTCCATTCGGAAGACCCGACCAATCCACCCGGGTCTAACGAGGTCCCGTTTAGCCCAATGGGAGCTGCAGGGAATGAGCAGGCTGGGGAAATGGCCAAACTTTTGGCCGTAGTTTTAGGATCCCTCCCGACCACGTGGGAGGGTAACCAAAGGACCAACGAGGTGGCTGAACAGGGGGCCAGGGAAGGAGAGTTCTGGGATCCCTGTAGAGCAGGCCCGGTAGCCGTAATCCGGGACAAGGGAGGCACACAGGGGTTATTGTTGGCCCCGGACCTAAAGCAGGTCCAGGCCCAGGATCCCGTCTGTGAGGCCATCCCAGTAAGGGAAGAGAACGGGAAGCCCCTAGAAGGCTCGTTCGGGGCAGCGGACGAGATTTTAAAACAGGCTGCTGGTTATATCAATCAGTGCAAACTGTTTAAACCTGAAAGGGGAAAACAGCCAGTTGGGGTAAGGTCTGAGGATAAAGATCCTCAGCCTGCAGCAGGAGCGAGTTCACAGACTGCACAGGCAGGCGCTGTGGCTTGCTTGAAGGGAGGGGCCATCCCGCCCATCGATTGGGACACTGCCCCGCTCTTCTGGGATCCAGACGAGGGGGAGGGACCTGAGGGCGAAAACCCCGCCGCTAACCCAGGTGTAGAGAGGGAGGGACCTGAGGTCAAAAACCCCGCCCCGGACCCAGCCATGGGACCTGGGGGCGGAGACTCTCAGCTCGCAGCAGCAGGCTGCGAAGTGTTACCTGCCCCTAGCCCGGGTTCAGGAGAGGTCAAGCCTGAGGGAGCAGCGGTTCGGGTTAAAGGCCCAGCGGCTAAGAAAGCCCCACCCACCAAAGTCCCTAGAAGGTCCCCACGGACGCCCCTGCTGAGAAAGCCATGGTCACCCGCTCTCCAGTTTACCAAGGGCCGCCCCTCGAGTCAGGGAGAGGTCCAAGGACAGAGGTCCTCAGCCAGCAGCCACGGGCTGCGAGGGACCAACAGTGCAGGACAGTGCGGCCACGCCGGAGGTAGCGGTGAGCTGCAGTCCAACCAGGGATTAGCCTGGCCGCCCGGAGACGGGCGGCGGATGTATATAGTTTAGGTAGTTTAAGTTTTGGTTATTGTTAAGTTTAAATATTTTAGCTTAAGTTTGGGTGTTTTAGTTTAAGTTAAATAAGGTGATGGGTAGTTTGAAGTAAGTAATCTGCTAAGAGAGTTTATATTTGGGTCGAGGTCACGGGACCTGACCATGCTTCACCAAGCCAGAGAATCTCTTGAGGACCTGGCTGCATGTTTTTGTATCTTTTACAGAGAGACTTTCAGGATGAAGGGGATCGTAATCCTATTCGCTCTGATTGGGATGGGTGTCGGGAGGCGAGGCGATGTGCAAGATTCCCACATCTACGGGTGCTCGGGAGACAGGGCGCCTATAGCGACCGACGGAAGCGGTGAACGGGATGCGGAGGAGACCGCCGTCTATGTCCACGAGGGAAGGTGGCCAGGATGGCTGGGGTCCAATTTGTCTCAGTACTCCAGCCAAACCGAATTCACGTACGGGGAGACCTCCCTCCTGTGCCCCAAGGTACGGGTCGTTACCACGAGGGTCAGCGTCACCGTTGGAAAGCGCATATGTTTAACGTGTAAAGGACACATTCCTCTGGATAGGTGGTGGTGGCTCAGAAAGCTGAGCAAAGATATGAGGAACCCCGAAGTCGAGTGGGAACGGTTGAGGAACAACACCCACCGGACGATTACAGGGACTCATGGAGGATTAAGTGTGTGTTGGGACAAGTGGTGGGAACCGGACCAAGGGATTTATATCTGTATGTGGGGGTCAGAGGAGGTCTACCCCTCAGGCATATCCATTATTTTCCACCGGCAGTGGCAAGACGCCGGAGAAGGGATGAAGTGGGATACCAGCCTGAAGCCGTGCGCGGTCCCATTCTCCCCGATCCCAGTCAATGCCACTGAGCTTGTAACCCACCCCCGTAAGCCCCCGCCCACGGCGCAGGCAGCGAGGATACACAGGGAAGGGTGCCCCACCACCACCAAGGGACCAGGGAATGGGTTGGTACTAGTCCCCACCGATCAGAGGTTGTACCACGGGGTACACTACGCGGTAGCCTCCGTGATTTTAAATCTCACCAAGGTACATTTATCAGAGTGGTGCCCCAAAGAAACAGAGCAGCTATACCAGGCCCTATTAAGGGACATTTTCAGGAAGTTTGATGAGTTCAATTTCGCCCACGTGGACAAAACCGAACTCTACACCACACACCGAGAGTTTTTAGGTAATGCAGGGAGGCAAAGAAGGGGAGTATGGAATGATGTTTTTACTGTTTAGATGACATAGAGCTGCAGACCCAGATAAAAGGTTTAAAAACACAGTTAAAGAAGATATTACTGGATGAGAACAAGGTAGTGGGCTCGGAGTTGCATGAGGACCAGGCCATGACGGTCCATTTAAAGGAAATCATAGCGGAGTTGGAAAAGCACACAAAGACGGTAAATGCTCTCATAAGGGAGGACAGAAATGCTTCTGACCAGGCTGCGCAAAATGAGGTGTGCGTGCTATACGGGGCGTGGTTACTGGGCGAAGGCTGCAGTAATCTGGAGGATTTAAAACAGGGTTTAGTCCCCTCCTGGATTAGCAACAAGCACCTCGCAGCCCTCCACCCATTTGAGAATGCATTAAGCCTGTGCCAACTCCGGCTAGCTTCCGAGGCCTACCCAGTCCCAGTGGATTGTGGGCGGTCCAACCACACAATCATGGTAGTAGTAGTTAGGATGCCGGCCATGGGTAGGACAGCCCGACCTGCGCTGGTATACAGGGTTGAGAACATTGGAGTCATTCAAGGGGGTGCACACATTCGTTTCACAGCGGTCCCGCCTTACGTCATAAAGTGGGAGCGCGCTATGACAGGTACTGACCTCTCAGGGTGCCCGAGCCGGGGAGCACACATAATCCTGTGTCCCCAGCACTTGAATGCCTATTCAAAACCGCAGTGTGGGTTCAGAGCTGCTGGTGCAAAACCTATAAATTGTACCATGGAGGCAATGGCACAAGGCCATGTTTCCCCGCAGGTAGCATATATAGGAGGTGGGACATATTGTGTCACCACCGGCGTGTCTCACTACCAGCATGGACAGCATAGCTGGTGTCCGGTTAGTGACAGCAGTTTCTGTTTTAAACCTGAGGCAGAAGTTCAAGTGGCCCAGGAACGAATTGTCCCCATTCCTGAACCCTCCACTGTTTACCTCACTGTGAAGGAGAATTTTACGAATTTGCAAAAGTACATAGCGCACTTTGGCTATGAAGTTCCCCCTCTCCCTGAGCACCTTACCAAAATACTCAAAGCCGTTATAGTTTCGCGGAAACATTTTTACACTCTAGAGCAGAAAACGGTAGAGATAGGGATATTGGATATTGTGATTCCACCCTGGTGGGACATTTTCAATAACATAGAGGTCCCTTCGTGGATCAGACTGGCTTCCCACATTCTCGTGGTTTGCCAGTTAGGGATAGTGTTGTATCTAGTTTGTGTTCAGTGTAAGGGAAAAGGTCAGTGGTCAGAATTCTGAAACCAGAAGATCTGGAAGGAATATTATGTGAAGGTGGAGGGAGATACGCCTTTTTCCTTGTATTTTGATTAAAAGATTGTTTTTTTGTGTTTGTTATTTTTAATAAAGGTTTTTCTGTTGTTTTTTTGCGACACTTTTAATAAAGATGTATGTGTACCAAGTGGTGCAGGGGTGTTGGACCCCCTCCATGCTTGGATGTGTGTAAAAGTCTGTAATTTACTCTCTGTATGCTGATGTACACTACATTTTCGCGGAATGGGAAGTGCATGTGTCGTGGGTGTATTAGATAGGTAATTACAGGGGAAGGTTGACTATGGAGGGTCAGAAAAATTTTGCTCATCTTGTAACAATGATACTTCAAGCAAGTTTTAGTATCACAGGGGGGAATGTAAGATTAGCAAAATTTCCACATTTCCCCCAAGGTTATTATTAATAAAAGGGACCCTGCATGGACATTTTTAAGAAAAAGGGTACCCAAAGATGGCATCCGCACTTCGTGACCAAAAGCCTGCAGATTTTTAAAGCTTGGACTCTGTGGCACAAGCAGCTTTTGGGGAAATCGAAACCTAAAATGCAGTTTCTGTGAAGAAGGACTTTTGTATTTTGAAAAACAGACAGAACTCTGAATATGCATTAAGCCAAATCGTAGACAGACCAAAACCAGTTAGGCCTATACTTGAGGCCATCAAGTTGTTTGCATCTATAATCGGAAACAGCTTAAGGAAGCCATTGAGGCTGGATAGGCCAATTAAGATGCATGAATAACAATACAGCTCAGACATCAGGCCATTAGGTGCAATCAATGGCCATCTAAAAACAGTTAGTTTAGATTGCTACAATCATTTAAACTAGCCCGCCAAGATTGGGACAATGAACTAATCCGATTTGGCGTGCAGATAAGGGCCATCCGAAGGAGTATAATTGTAGGCCTACTGGCAACCGACACTCTCTTGCTCCTTTCCCTCGTGGCTGCTGCTCCTTTTCCCCTCCTGCACTTGCCGCTTGGCTACTGCCCGTGTCTTTCCCCACCCCATCAGGGACGCCCGGCATTGCACCAGGCGAACACGGGCAAACCAGGCCAGACGAGGCGGGATGAGACGAGGTGAGGTGAGGTGAGAAGAGATGAGATGAGACGAATTGGGAGAAGATTGAAGAACGCTTCGAATAATCGGGCCTTCAATTCAGCCGACCTACGACTATCTTCATGCAAACTCCAACTGCCGCCCGAGGAAGAGGAACCATCATCCCTGCGAGGTAAAGTACCCAAGCAAAGACTTTAACCTTGGGGTACTTTTGCCTGGACGACGCCCTTGCAGCGCCCCGAGACCACGTGACGATGGCAGGCCCCAGAGAGCACAAAGAGCGAACCCCAAGCCCCACCGTTGTTTGAGCTCAGCAGATTTTGACTCAGTGAGCATGAATTCTGGCCCCTCATAGCTTAATCTAGTTAGGCATAAGGGGGTGGGATAAGGATAAGGGAATTGTTAATATAGTTTGTTTTCCCTCGACGTGCTATGTGTTCCCCATTCCCTGTATAAGTATATAAGTTATTTTGTATTTGCCTGTAATTTTATACTAGTAACTCCTCATAAGATTGTGTTAATTTCTATTTCAATAAAATCTTGGTTTTCTTACATCCAAACCACCTGTCTACTCGAGTCTTTTCTGTATCGCCGCCTGTACCTAAGTCTGGTGTCTAGAACCCGGGGGCGTGGGAGCGATTCAAACCGCTCACAAACAGTCAGGGGCATAACTGACTGGGCGCACGCGCCACACCACACCACCCCCTACAGGTCAGCAAACACTCTGACAGCAAAGAGGCAGTGGAGGGGTCGAGAGAGGTGGTGGAGAGGTAGAGTTAGGTGTCATCAGTGTACCCATCGAAGTTGACTCCATGTCTGTGGATGTCACCTAGCGGCAGCATATAGTTGTGTAAGAGGAGAGGGCCAAGGATGAATCATTGGAGTACTCCTGAAGTGAAGTTGCATGGATAGGAAGAGAAGCCATTGGTAGAGATGCCACCACTTGCCCCCTCCCAATTGCCTCTGCCCCCCCCCGCGATATACCCTCTGACGCCGACCGATCTCACTCCTCTACTCCTACTGCACAGCAACTCCTCTGATCCAACCAACTTTACTTCCCTGCTTTCCAAATTGCCATAAATTTTCTATTTTACTATAAATAATAAATCAAAGTATTATATAAAAATAAGGCAGCATATGTGACTTTAAAATGGAACTGAATTACATCTGCATGCCCTGATCCAATTATACTTTGCACTGTAACTCCAATTCACATAAAGACTACACTTGCTTATCTGTGTGCAATGCCATGGGAGATTGACTAGTCTTCTAATAATCCTTCATGCGAAAATAGTTCTTCTAACTTCCCCTTTTGCTCTTCCAGTGATGATCCTCAGTCTATTCCTTTCATTACCAATTTGCCAACCAGTGGAGGTAATCTTTCACAATTTACCCAACACAATTTTGTAAACCTCAATTAAATCCCTATTGACCTGCTCTGTTCTAGTGAAAAGCCCCAATTTTGTGAGCCTTTTTTCATAAGTACAACCCCTATTTTCTGTTATTACAATGAATCTTCACGGTACTCTTTTCATGGCTTTAACATCCTTCCTGAAATTGGCTGCCCAGCATTGATTGCAATATTCAAACTGTGACCTAACCAGTCTTGTGCAAATTTAAAATCACTATCTTGCTTTTATATTTAATGTAAAAAATGTATGAAATCTAGGATCTCACTTGCCTCTTTATGGTCGTTTCTACATGCACCCCCATCTTTACAGATCAATGTATTTGCATTAATGGATCTCTCTGATATTCCACTCAGTTAAGGATCTTACAACTTAGGATATTCATAATTTTCCCAAAATGTACTTCACCGAACTACATCTGCCATTTACCTGCCCACTCTGTTATCACTTTGCAATCTCCTGCAATTCTCCTCACAGTTTGTCATGGCTGGCAAACTTCAATATTATCACTCTTGTGCTTATTTCCAAATCATTTATATAAATGGAAAACATTGGCCTAGAAATTCATTGACGCCACTTTTGGGGCGCTAAAGTGGAGCGTCCGCTAAAGTTTGCGGCCGCCGCCAAATCTAGGCCACTTCTCCGATATTCATTAGCTTCGCCCTACTAGTTCGGGCGAGCGCTAAAACTGCTGTTGGACGCCTCTCTTTGGGCGCTAAGCCGGAGGTGGTGATCGATAGCGCTGAGGCCGGGCGCAGCGCAGGTGCGGCCATCTCGTGACTGACAGCAGACACCCTGGCGCCGGCCAGCTCTTAAGGGGGAAGGGTCGACTGTGTCTGCTGCCACGCCCTGGATAGTGGAGCCCTCCAGCTAGGCCTGAACACTGCTGCTGGACCCAAATAGCGCCTGAAGACATGGAGAAGGCCCGTGAACGTGCACAGCGCTTCTCAGAGCGTGATCTGAGTGTGCTGCTTGCTGCTGTGGAGAAGAGGCGCCATGTTTTGTACCCGGGCAATGGCAAGAAGGCGACGGTCCGCGTCTACAGGAGAGCCTGGAGGCATGTCGCCAGCAAGCTGTCAGCCAACAGCGACGTCCCCAGGACCAGTGCCCAATGCCGCAAAAAGTTAAATGACCTCACACGCATTGTCAGGGTGAGTACCCTTTCCAATGACCTCCTCATCCTTGCATGTGCACCTCACATTATGGGCAAAGGGACCTGAAAGCTCTAATGGCCAGCCTTCATCCAGCAGCTATGGCACAGGCATGAGCATCAATTGCACATTCTGCACTGAACACACTGGCCAAGCTATTCCACCATGGGAGGCAGTGCACACCAGATATATTCAAGAAGGAGTTGGATATATTTCTTAAGGCTAGGGGGATCAAGGGATATGGAGAGAAAGCAGGAACAGGGTACTGAATTTGGACGATCAGCCATGATCTCATTGAATGGCAGAGCAGGCTCGAGGCGCCGAATGGCCTACTCCTGCTCCTACCTTCTATGTTTCTATGAGTTCAGGTTTGGGAGTGTGGAGTGAGTTCATGGCTCGGAGTGTGGGGTGAGTTCAGGGCTCGGAGCGTGGGGTGACTTCATGGCTCGGAGTGTGGGGTGAGTTCAGGGCTCGGAGCGTGGGGTGAGTTCAGGGCTCGGAGCATGGGGTGAATTCAGGGTTGGCAGTGTGGGGAGAGTTCAGGGCTCTGAGTGTGGGGAGAGTTCAGGGCTCGGAGTGTGGGATGAGATCAGAGTTGGGAGTGTGGGGTGAGTTCAGGGTTCGGAGTGTGGGGAGAGTTCAGGGCTCGGAGTGTGGGATGAGTTCAGAGTTGGGAGTGTGGGGTGAGTTCATGGCTCGAAGTGTGGGGTGAGTTCAGGGCTCGGAGCATGGGGTGAGTTCAGAGCTCGGAGCATCAGGTGAATTCAGGTTGGGAGTGTGGGGTGAGTTCAGGGCTCCGAGTGTGGGGAGAGTTCAGGGCTCCGAGTGTGGGGAGAGTTCAGGGCTCGGAGTGTGGGGTGAGTTCAGGGTTGGGAGTGTGGGGTGAGTCCAGGGCTCGGAGTGTGGGGTGAGTTCAGGACTCGGAATGTGGGGTGAGTTCAGAGCTCGGAGCGTGGGTTGAGTTCAGAGTTGGGAGTGTGAGGTGAGTTCTGAGCTAGGAGTGTGGGGTGAGTTCAGGGCTCGGAGTGTGGGGTGAGTTCAGGGCTCGGAGCGTGTGGTGAGTTCAGGGTTGGGAGTGTGGGGAGAGTTCAGGGCTCCGCTTGTGGGGTGAGTTCAGAGCTCGGAGCGTGGGTTGAGTTCAGGGTTGGGAGTGTGAGGTGAGTTCTGAGCTAGGAGTGTGGGGTGAGTTCAGGGCTCGGAGTGTGGGGTGAGTTCAGCGCTCGGAGCGTGGGTTAAGTTCAGGGTTGGGAGTGTGGGGAGAGTTCAGGGCTCCGCGTGTGGAGAGAGTTCAGGGCTCGGAGTGTGGGATGAATTCAGGGTTGGGAGTGAGGTGTGAGTTCATGGCTCCGAGTGTGGGGTGAGTTCAGATCTCGGAGCGTGGGGTGAGTTCAGGGTTGGGAGTGTGGGGAGAGTTCAGGGCTCCGAGTGTGGGGAGATTCAGGGCTCGGAGTGTGGGATGAGTAGGGTACTTAAGGAAGTGGCCCTAGAAATAGTAGATGCATTGCGGGTTATCTTCCAAAATTCGATAGACTCTGGAACAGTACCCATGGATTGGTGGGTAGCTAATGTAACACCACTGTTCAAAAAGGGTGGTAGAGAGAAAACGGGGAATTACAGACCGGTAAGCCTGACATCGGTAGTGGGGAAAATGCTAGAGTCCATTATAAAGGATGTAATAGCAGAGCACTTGGAAAAAAGTGACCGGATCGGACAAAGTCAACATGGATTTACAAAAGGTAAATCGTGCTTGACTAATCTACTGGAATTTTTTGAGGATGTAACTGGTAAAATAGATAAGGGAGAACCAGTGGATATGGTGTATTTGGATTTTCAAAAGGCTTTTGATAAGGTCCCGCATAAGAGATTAGCGTGTAAAATTAAGGCACATGGGATTGGGGGCAAGGTATTGACAGAAAGCAAAGAGTTGGAATAAATGGCTATTTTTCCGAGTGGCGGGCAGTGACTCGTGCGGTACTGCAGGGATCGGTCCTTGGACCCCAGCTATTCACAATATATATTAATGATCTGGATGAGGGAACTAGATGTAATAGCTCCAAGTTTACAGACGACACAAAGTTGGGTGGGCGTGTGTGCTGTGAGGAGGATACCAAGAAACTCCAGTATGATTTGGACAGGTTGGGTGATTGGGCAGAAGCATGACAGATGCAATATAAGGTGGATAAAAGCGAGGTTATCCACTTTGGTGTCAAAAACAGGAAGGCAGATTATTATCTGAATGGCAATAGATTGGGAGAAGGGGAAGTGCAACGAGACCTGGGCATCCTTGTGCACCAGTCGCTGAAAGTAAGCATGCAGGTGCAGCAGGCTTTTAAGAAGGCAAATGGTATGTTGGCCTTTGTAGCGAGAGGGTTTGAGCACAGGAACAAGGAAGTCTTGCTACAGTTGTACAGGGCCTTGGTGAGACCACATCTGGAGTATTGTGTGCCGTTTTGGTCGCCTTATCTGAGGAAGGATGTTCTTGCCATGGAAGGAGTGCAGCGAAGATTCACCAGGCTGATACCTGGGATGGCAGGAATGACGTATGAGGAGAGATTGGGGCGATTGGGCTTATACTCGCTGGAGTTTAGACGAATGAGAGGGGATCTCATCGAAACTTATAAAATTCTAACAGGACTGGACAGACTAGATGCAGGAAGGATGTTCCCAACGGTCGGGGAGTCCAGAACCAGGGATCACAGTCTAAGGATAAGGACAGAGCTGAGGAGGAATTTCTTCACCCAGAGAGTGGTGAACCAGTGGAATTCTCTAACAAAGAAGGCAGTAGAGGCCAATTCATTAAATATATTCAAGAAGGAGTTGGATATATTTCTTAAGGCTAGGGGGATCAAGGGATATGGAGAGAAAGCAGGGACAGGGTACTGAATTTGGACGATCAGCCATGATCTCATTGAATGGCAGAGCAGGCTCGAGGGGCCAAATGGCCTACTCCTGCTCCTATCTTCTATGTTGCTATGAGTTCAGGGTTAGGAGTGTGGGGTGAGATCATGGTTCGGAGTGTGGGGTGAGTTCAGTGCTCGGAGTGTGGGGTCTGTTCAGGGCTCGGAGTGTGGGGAGAGTTCAGGGCTCGGAGTGTGAGGAGAGTTCAGGGCTCCGAGAGTGGGGTGAGTTCATGGCTCGGAGTGTGGGGTGAGTTCAGGGTTGGGATTGTCGGTTGTGTCCAGGGCTCGGAGTGTGGGGTGAGTTCAGGGCTGGGAGTGTGGGGTGAGTTCAGAGCTCGGAGTGTGGGGTGAGATCAGGGCTCGGAGTGTGGGGTGAGTTCAGGGCTCGGAGTGTGGGGTGAGTTCAGGGTTCGGAGTGTGGGGTGAGTTTAGGGCTCAGAGTGTGAGGTGAGTTCAGGGCTCCGAGTGTGGAGAGAGTTCAGGGCTGGGAGTGTGGGCAGAGTTCAGGGCTCGGAGTGTGGGGTGATTTCAGGGCTAGGATTCTGTTCAGGGCTTGGAGTGTGGGGTGAGTGCAGTTCTCGTTGTGTCGTGTAAGTTCAGGGTTCGGAGTGTGGGGTGAGTTCAGGGCTCTGAGTGTGGGGTGAGTTCAGGGCTCGGAGTAAGGGGTGAGTTTAGGGCTCGGAGTGTGGTGAGAGTTCAGGGCTTGCAGTGAGATGAGTTCTGGGCTAGGAGTGTGGGGTGAGTTCAGGGTTCGGGGTGTGAGGTGAATTCTGGGCTAGGAGTGTGGGGTGAGTTCAGGGCTTGGAGTGTGGGGAGAGTTCAGGGCTCCGAGTGTGGGAAGAGTTAAGGGCTCGGAGTATCGGGTGAGTTCAGGTTTGGGAGCATGGGTTGAGTTTAGGGTTCAGAGTGTGGGGTGAGTTCAGGGCTGGGAGTGTCGGGAGAGTTCAGAGCTCGGAGCGTGGGGTGAGTTCAGGGCACGGAGTAAGGGGTGAGTTCAGAGCTCGGAGTGTGGTGAAAATTCAGGGCACGGAGTAAGGTGTGAGATTAGGGCTCGGAGAGTGTGGAGAGTTCAGGGCTTGCAGTGAGATGAGTTCTGGGTTCGGAGTGTGGAGTGAGTTCTGGGCTGGGAGTGTGGGGTGAATTCAGGGCTGGGAGTGTGGGGTGAGTTCAGGGCTTGGAGTGTGGGGTGAGTTCAGGGCTGGGAGTGTGGGTGAGTTCAGGGCTGGGATTGTAGGGTGAGTTCAGGGCTTGGAGTGTGGGGTGAGTTCAGGGCTGGGAGTCTGGGGTCTGTTCAGGGCTCGGCGTGTGGAGAGAGTTCAGGGTTCGGAGTGTGAGGTGAGTTCTGGGCTAGGAGTGTGGGGTGAGTTCAGGGCTTGGAGTGTGGGGAGAGTTCAGGGCTCCGAGTGTGGGGAGAGTTAAGGGCTCGGAGTATCGGGTGAGTTCAGGTTTGGGAGCGTGGGTTGAGTTCAGGGTTCAGAGTGTGGGGTGAGTTCAGGGCTGGGAGTGTCGGGAGAGTTCAGAGCTCGGAGCGTGGGGTGAGTTCAGGGTTGGGAGTGCGGGGTGAGTTCAGGGCTTGGAGTGTGGGGTGAGTTCAGGGCTCAGTGTGGGGTGAGTTCAGAGCTCGGAGTGTGGGGTGAGTTCAGGGCTGGGAGAGTGGGGTGAGTTCAGAGTTCATAATGTGGGGTGAGTTCAAGGCTCGTAGTGTGGGGTAAGTGCAGGGTTGGGATTGTGGGGTGAGTTCAGGGCTCGGAGTGTGGGTAGAATTCAGGGCTCCGCGTGTGGAGAGAGTTCAGGGCTGGGAGTGTGGGGTCTCTTCAGGGCTCGGAGTGTGCGGTGAGTTTAGGGATCGGAGTAAGGGGTGGGGTTAGGGCTCGGAGTGTGGGGAGAGTTCAGGGCTTGCAGTGAGATGAGTTCTGGGCTAGGAGTGTGGGGTGAGTTCAGGGCTCGGAGTGTGGGCTGAGTTAAGAGCTCGGAGTGTGGTGTGAGTTCAGGGCTCGGATTGTGGGGTGAGCTCTGGGCTAGGAGTGTGGGTTGAGTTAAGGGCTCAGAGTGTGGGGTGAGTTCAGGGCTGGGAGTGTGGGGTGAGTTCTGGGCTGCGAGTGCGGGGTGAGTTGTGGGCTGGGAGTGTGGGGTGAGTTCAGGGCTCGGAGTGTGGGGTGAGTTCTGGGCTCGATGTGTGGGATGAGTTCAGGCCTCGGAGTGTGGGGTGAGTTCTGGGCTCGGAGTATGGGGTGAGTTCTGGGCTCGGAGTGTGGGGTGAGTTCAGGGCTCGGAGTGCGTGCTGAGTTCAGGGCTTGGATTGCGGGGTGAGTTCTGGGCTCGGAGTGTTGGGTGAGTTCAGAGCCCGGAGCATGGGGTGAGTTCAGGGTTGGGAGTGTGGGGAGAGTTATGGGCTCAGAGTGTGGGGAGAGTTCACAGCTCGGTGTGTGGGGTGAGTTCAGGCTCGGAGTGTGGGGTGAGTTCAGGGCTCGGAGTGTGGGGAGAATTCAGGGCTTGGAGTGTGGGGCGAATTCAGGGCTCGTACCGTGGGGAGAGTTATGGGCTCAGAGTGTGGGGAGAGTTCACAGCTCGGAATGTGGGGTGAGTTCAGGCTCGGAGTGTGGGCTGAGTTCAGGGCTTGGAGTGTGGGGAGAATTCAGGGCTCGGAGTGTGGGGTGAGTTCAGGGCTCGGACTGTGGGGTGAGTTCAGGGCTCGGAGTGTGGGCTGAGTTCAGGGCTCGGAGAGTGGGGTCTCTTCAGGCCTCGGAGTGTGGGGAGAGTTCAGGGCTCGGACTGTGGGGTGAGTTCAGGGCTCGGACTGTGGGGTGAGTTCAGGGCTGGGAGTGTGAGGTGAGTTCAGGGCTTGGATTGTGGGGAGAATTCAGGGCTCGGAGTGTGGGGTGAGTTCAGGGCTCGGACTGTGGGGTGAGTTCAGGGCTCGGAGTGTGGGCTGAGTTCAGGGCTCGGAGTGTGGGGTCTCTTCAGGCCTCGGAGTGTGGGGAGAGTTCAGGGCTCGGACTGTGGGGTGAGTTCAGGGCTCGGACTGTGGGGTGAGTTCAGGGCTGGGAGTGTGAGGTGAGTTCTGAGCTCGGAGTGTGGGGTGAGTTCAGGGCTTGGAGTGTGAGCTGAGTTCTGAGCTCGGAGTGCGGGGTGAGTTCAGGGCTCGGAGTGTGGGGCGAGTTCAGGCTCGGAGTATGGGGTGAGTTCAGGGCTCAGTATGGGAAGAGTTCAGGGCTCTGAGTGTGGGGAGAGTTCAGTGCTCAGAGTGTGGGGTGAGTTCAGGGCTCGGAGTGAGGGGTGAGTTCAGGGCTCGGAGTGAGGGGTGAGTTCAGGGCTCAGTGTGGGGTGAGTTCAGGGCTCGGAGTGTGGAGTGTGTTCAGGGCTGGTACTGTGGGCTGAGTTCAGGGCTGGGAGTGAGGTGTGAGTTCACGGCTGGGAGTGTGGGGTGGGTTCAGTGCTCAGAGTGTGGGGAGAGTCCAGGGCTGGGAGTGTGGGGTGAGTTCAGGGCTCAGAGTGTGGGTTGAGTTCAGGGCTCAAAGTGTGTGCTGAAATCAGGGCTCGGAGTGTGGGGAGAATTCAGTGCTCCGCGTGCGGAGAGAGTTCAGGGCTGGGAGTGTGGGGTCTGTTCAGGGCTCGGAGTGTCGAGAGAGTTCAGGGCTCGGAGAGTGGGGTGGGGTGAGTTTAGGGCTCGGAGTGTGGGGTGAGTTCAGGGCTTGCAGTGAGATTTGTTCTGGGCTAGGTGTCTGCGGTGAGTTCGGGGCTCGGAGTGTGGGGTGAGTTCAGAACTCGGAGTGTGGGGTGAGGTCAGGGCTGGTAATGTGGGTTGTGTTCAGGCCTCGAATTGTGGGGTGAGTTCTGGGCTGGGAGTGTGGGGTAAGTTCAGGGCTCGGAGTGTGGGGTGAGTTCAGGGCTCGGAGTGTGGGGTGAGTTCAGGGCTCGGAGTGTGGGGTGAGTTCAGAGCTCGGAGCGTGGGGTGAGTTCAGGGTTGGGAGTGTGGGGAGAGTTCAGAGCTCTGAGTGCGGGGAGAGTTCAGGGCTCGGAGTGTGGGGTGAGTTCAGGGCTCGGAGTGTGGGGTGAGTTCAGGGCTCGGAGTGTGGGGTGAGTTCAGGGCTCGGAGTGAGGGGTGAGTTCAGGGCTCAGAGTGTGGGGTGAGTTTAGGGCTCGGAGTGTGGAGTGAGTTCAGGGCTCGGAGTGTGGGGAGTGTTCAGGGCTCAGAGTATGGGGAGAATTCAGGGCGCCGCGTGTGGAGAGAGTTCAGGGCTCGGAGTGTGGGGTCTGTTCAGGGCTCGGAGTGTGGAGAGAGTTCAGGACTCGCAGTGTGGGGTGAGATTAGGGCTCGGAGTAAAGGGTGGGTTTAGGGCTCGGAGTGTGGGGAGAGTTCAGGGCTTGCAGTGAGATGAGTTCTGGGCTAGGAGTGTGGGGTGAGTTCAGAGCTTGGAGTGTGGGTTGTGTTCAGGGCTCGGAGTGTGGGGATGGGTGAGTTCAGGGGCTGGAGTGGGTGAGTTCAGGGCTGGAGTGTGGGGTGAGTAGAGTCTGGGCTCTGAGTGTGGGGTGAGTTCAGGGCTCGTGAGTGTGTCGGAGTGTGGTGAGTTCAGGGCTCGGAGTGTGGGGTGAGTTCAGAGCTCGGAGCGTGGGGTGAGTTCGGGTGGATGTGGGGAGTGTCGGGGAGAGTCAGGAGCTCGAGTGCGGGGAGAGTTCAGGGCTCGGAGTGTGGGGTGAGTTCTGGGCTCGGAGTGTGGGGTAAGTTCAGGGCTCGGAGTGTGGTGTGAGTTCAGGGCTGGGAGTGTGGGGTGAGTTCAGGGCTCGGAGTGTGGGGTGAGTTCAGGGCTCGGAGTGAGGGGTGAGTTTAGGGCTCAGTGTGGGGTGAGTTCAGGGCTCGGAGTGTGGAGTGTGTTCAGGGCTGGTACTGTGGGCTGTGTTCAGGGCTGGGAGTGAGGGGTGAGTTCACGGCTGGGAGTGTGGGGTGAGTTCAGTGCTCAGAGTGTGGGGAGAGTCCAGGGCTGGGAGTGTGGGTTGAGTTCAGGGCTCAAAGTGTGTGCTGAATTCAGGGCTCGGAGTGTGGGGAGAATTCAGTGCTCCGCGTGCGGAGAGAGTTCAGGGCTGGGAGTGTGGGGTCTGTTCAGGGCTCGGAGTGTCGAGAGAGTTCAGGGCTCGGAGTGTGGGATGGGGTGAGTTTAGGGCTCGGAGTGTGGGGTGAGTTCAGGGCTTGCAGTGAGATTTGTTCTGGGCTAGGTGTCTGCGGTGAGTTCGGGGCTCGGAGTGTGGGGTGAGTTCAGAACTCGGAGTGTGGGGTGAGGTCAGGGCTGGTAATGTGGGTTGTGTTCAGGCCTCGAATTGTGGGGTGAGTTCTGGGCTGGGAGTGTGGGGTAAGTTCAGGGCTCGGAGTGTGGGGTGAGTTCAGGGCTCGGAGTGTGGGGTGAGTTCAGGGCTCGGAGTGTGGGGTGAGTTCAGAGCTGGGAGCGTGGGGTGAGTTCAGGGTTGGGAGTGTGGGGAGAGTTCAGAGCTCCGAGTGCGGGGAGAGTTCAGGGCTCGGAGTGTGGGGTGAGTTCAGGGCTGGGAGTGTAGGGTGAGTTCAGGGCTAGGAGTGTGGGGTGAGTTCAGGGCTCGGTGGGGTGAGTTCAGGGCTCAGTGTGGGGTGAGTTCAGGGCTCGGAGTGTGGGGTGAGTTCAGGGCTGGTACTGTGGGCTGAGTTCAGGGCTGGGAGTGAGGGGTGAGTTCAGGGCTGGGAGTGTGGGGTGAGTTCAGTGCTCAGAGTGTGGGTTGAGTTCAGGGCTCAGAGTGTGTGCTGAATTCAGGGCTCCGCGTGCGGAGAGAGTTCAGGGCTGGGAGTTTGGGGTCTGTTCAGGGCTCGGAGTGTCGAGAGAGTTCAGGGCTCGGAGTGTGGGGTGGGGTGAGTTTAGGGCTTGGAGTGTGGGGTGAGTTCAGGGCCTGCAGTGAGATGTGTTCTGGGCTAGGTGTCTGCGGTGAGTTCGGGGCTCGGGGTGTGGGATGAGTTCAGATTTCGGAGTGTGGGGTGAGTTCAGGGCTGGGATTGTTGGGTGTGTACAGGCCTCGGATTGTGGGGTGAGTTCTGTGCTGGGAGTGAGGGGTGATTTCAGGGCTCGGAGTGTGGGGTGAGTTCAGGTTTGGGAGTGTAGGGTGAGTTCTGGGCTCGGAGTGTGGGGTAAGATCAGGGCTCGGAGTGTGGGGTGAGTTCAGTGCTCGGAGTGTGGGCTGAGTTCAGGGCTCGGAGTGTGGGGTGAGTTCAGAGCTCGGAGCGTGGGGTGAGTTCAGGGTTCGAGTGTGGGGAGAGTTCCGAGCTCCGAGTGCGGGGAGAGTTCAGGGCTTGGAGTGTGGGGTGAGTGCTGGGCTCGGAGTGTGGGGTAAGTTCAGGGCTCGGAGTGTGGTGTGAGTTCAGGGCTGGGAGTGTGGGGTGAGGTCAGGGCTGGGAGTGTGGGGTGAATTCAGGGCTCAGAGTGTGGGGTGAGTTCAGGGCTGGGAGTCTAGGGTGAGTTCAGGGCTCGGAGTGAGGGGTGAGTTCAGGGCTCGGAGTGTGGGGTGAGTTCAGGGCTCGGAGTGTGGGGTGAGTTCAGGGCTCGGAGTGTGGGGTGAGTTCAGGGCTCGGAGTGAGGGGTGAGTTCAGGGCTCGGAGTGTGGGGTGAGTTTAGGGCTCGGAGTGTGGAGTGAGTTCAGGGCTCGGAGTGTGGGGAGAGTTCAGGGCTCAGAGTATGGGGAGAATTCAGGGCGCCGCGTGTGCAGAGAGTTCAGGGCTCGGAGTGTGGGGTCTGTTCAGGGCTCGGAGTGTGGAGAGAGTTCAGGACTCGCAGTGTGGGGTGAGATTAGGGCTCGGAGTAAAGGGTGGGTTTAGGGCTCGGAGTGTGGGGAGAGTTCAGGGCTTGCAGTGAGATGAGTTCTGGGCTAGGAGTGTGGGGTGAGTTCAGAGCTTGGAGTGTGGGTTGTGTTCAGGGCTCGGAGTGTGGGGTGTGTTCAGGCCTCGGATTGTGGGGTGAGTTCAGGGCTTGGAGGGTGAGGTGAGTTCTGGGCTGGGGGTGTGGGGTGAGTTCAGGGCTCAGTATGGGAAGAGTTCAGGGCTCTGAGTGTGGGGAGAGATCAGTGCTCAGAGTGTGGGGTGAGTTCAGGGCTCGGAGTGTGGAGTGAGTTCAGGGCTCGGAGTGAGGGGTGAGTTCAGGGCTCAGTGTGGGGTGAGTTCAGGGCTCGGAGTGTGGAGTGTGTTCAGGGCTGGTACTGTGGGCTGAGTTCAGGGCTGGGAGTGAGGGGTGAGTTCACGGCTGGGAGTGTGGGGTGAGTTCAGTGCTCAGAGTGTGGGGAGAGTCCAGGGCTGGGAGTGTGGGGTGAGTTCAGGGCTCAGAGTGTGGGTTGAGTTCAGGGCTCAAAGTGTGTGCTGAATTCAGGGCTCGGAATGTGGGGAGAATTCAGTGCTCCGCGTGCGGAGAGAGTTCAGGGCTGGGAGTGTGGGGTCTGTTCAGGGCTCGGAGTGTCGAGAGAGTTCAGGGCTCGGAGTGTGGGGTGGGGTGAGTTTAGGGCTCGGAGTGTGGGGTGAGTTCAGGGCTTGCAGTGAGATTTGTTCTGGGCTAGGTGTCTGCGGTGAGTTCGGGGCTCGGAGTGTGGGGTGAGTTCAGAACTCGGAGTGTGGGGTGAGGTCAGGGCTGGTAATGTGGGTTGTGTTCAGGCCTCGAATTGTGGGGTGAGTTCTGGGCTGGGACTGAGGGGTGAGTTCAGGGCTCGGAGTGTGGGGAGAGTTCAGAGCTCCGAGTGCGGGGAGAGTTCAGGGCTCGGAGTGTGGGGTGAGTTCTGGGCTCGGAGTGTGGGGTAAGTTCAGGGCTCGGAGAGTGGTGTGAGTTCAGGGCTGGGAGTGTGGGGTGAGTTCAGGGCAGGGAGTGTGGGGTGAATTCAGGGCTTGGAGTGTGGGGTGAGTTCAGGGCTGGGAGTGTAGGGTGAGTTCAGGGCTAGGAGTGTGGGGTGAGTTCAGGGCTCGGAGTGTGGGGTGAGTTCAGGGCGGAGTGTGGGGTGAGTTCAGGGCTCAGTGTGGGGTGAGTTCAGGGCTCGGAGTGTGGGGTGAGTTCAGGGCTGGTACTGTCGGCTGAGTTCAGGGCTGGGAGTGAGGGGTGAGTTCAGGGCAGGGAGTGTGGGGTGAGTTCAGGGCTCAGAGTGTGGGTTGAGTTCAGGGCTCAGAGTGTGTGCTGAATTCAGGGCTCAGAGTGTGGGGAGAATTCAGGGCTTCGCGTGCGGAGAGAGTTCAGGGCTGGGAGTGTGGGGTCTGTTCAGGGCTCGGAGTGTCGAGAGAGTTCAGGGCTCGGAGTGTGGGGTAGGGTGAGTTTAGGGCTTGGAGTGTGGGGTGAGTTCAGGGCCTGCAGTGAGATGTGTTCTGGGCTAGGTGTCTGCGGTGAGTTCAGAGCTCGGAGTGTGGGGTGAGTTCAGAGCTCGGAGTGTGGGGTGAGTTCAAGGCTGGGAATGTGGGGTGTGTACAGGCCTTGGATTGTGGGGTGAGTTCTGGGCTGGGAGTGAGGGGTGAGTTCAGGGCTCGGAGTGTGGGGTGAGTTCAGGTTTGGGAGTGTAGGTGAGTTCTGGGCTCGGAGTGTGGGGTAAGTTCAGGGCTCGGAGTGTGGGGTGAGTTCAGGGCTCGGAGTGTGGGGTGAGTTCAGGGCTCGGAATGTGGGGTGAGTTCAGAGCTCGGAGCGTGGGGTGAGTTCAGGGTTGGGAGTGTGGGGAGAGTTCAGAGCTCCGAGTGCGGGGAGAGTTCAGGGCTCGGAGTGTGGGGTGAGTTCTGGGCTCGGAGTGTGGGGTAAGTTCAGGGCTCGGAGTGTGGTGTGAGTTCAGGGCTGGGAGTGTGGGGTGAATTCAGGGCTCGGAGTGTGGGGTGAGTTCAGGGCTGGGAGTGTAGGGTGAGTTCAGGGCTAGGAGTGTGGGGTGAGTTCAGGGCTCGGTGGGGTGAGTTCAGGGCTCAGTGTGGGGTGAGTTCAGGGCTCGGAGTGTGGGGTGAGTTCAGTGCTCAGAGTGTGGGGAGAGTTCAGGGCTGGGAGTCTGGGGTGAGTTCAGGGCTCAGAGTGTGGGTTGAGTTCAGGGCTCAGAGTGTGTGCTGAATTCAGGGCTCGGAGTGTGGGGAGAATTCAGGGCTCCCCGTGCGGAGAGAGTTCAGGGCTGGGAGTTTGGGGTCTGTTCAGGGCTCGGAGTGTCGAGAGAGTTCAGGGCTCGGAGTGTGGGGTGCGGTGAGTTTAGGGCTTGGAGCGTGGGGTGAGTTCAGGGCCTGCAGTGAGATGTGTTCTGGGCTAGGTGTCTGCGGTGAGTTCGGGGCTCGGGGTGTGGGATGAGTTCAGAGCTCGGAGTGTGGGGTGAGTTCAGGGCTAGGATTGTTGGGTGTGTACAGGCCTCGGACTGTGGGGTGAGTTCTGTGCTGGGAGTGAGGGGTGATTTCAGGGCTCGGAGTGTGGGGTGAGTTCAGGTTTGGGAGTGTAGGGTGAGTTCTGGGCTCGGAGTGTGGGGTAAGATCAGGGCTCGGAGTGTGGGGTGAGTTCAGGGCTCGGAGTGTGGGGTGAGTTCAGAGCTCGGAGCGTGGGGTGAGCTCAGGGTTCGAGTGTGGGGAGAGTTCCGAGCTCCGAGTGCGGGGACGAGTTCAGGGCTTGGAGTGTGGGGTGAGTGCTGGGCTCGGAGTGTGGGGTAAGTTCAGGGCTCGGAGTGTGGTGTGAGTTCAGGGCTGGGAGTGTGGGGTGAGTTCAGGGCTGGGAGTGTGGGGTGAATTCAGGGCTCAGAGTGTGGGGTGAGTTCAGGGCTGGGAGTCTAGGGTGAGTTCAGGGCCCGGAGTGAGGGGTGAGTTCAGGGCTCGGAGTGTGGGGTGAGTTCAGGGCTCGGAGTGTGGGGTGAGTTCAGGGCTCGGAGTGTGGGGTGAGTTCAGGGCTCGGAGTGAGGGGTGAGTTCAGGGCTCGGAGTGTGGGGTGAGTTTAGGGCTCGGAGTGTGGGGTGAGTTCAGGGCTCGGAGTGTGGGGAGAGTTCAGGGCTCAGAGTATGGGGAGAATTCAGGGCGCCGCGTGTGGAGAGAGTTCAGGGCTCGGAGTGTGGGGTCTGTTCAGGGCTCGGAGTGTGGAGAGAGTTCAGGACTCGCAGTGTGGAGTGAGATTAGGGCTCGGAGTAAAGGGTGGGTTTAGGCTCGGAGTGTGGGGAGAGTTCAGGGCTTGCAGTGAGATGAGTTCTGGGCTAGGAGTGTGGGGTGAATTCAGAGCTTGGAGTGTGGGTTGTGTTCAGGGCTCGGAGTGTGGGGTGTGTTCAGGCCTCGGATTGTGGGGTGAGTTCAGGGCTTGGAGGGTGAGGTGAGTTCTGGGCTGGGAGTGTGGGGTGAGTTCAGGGCACGGAGTAAGGGGTGAGTTCAGAGCTCGGAGTGTGGTGAAAATTCAAGGCACGGAGTAAGGGGTGAGTTTAGGGCTCGGAGAGTGTGGAGAGTTCAGGGCTTGCAGTGAGATGAGTTCTGGGCTCGGAGTGTGGAGTGAGTTCTGGGCTGGGAGTGTGGGGTGATTTCAGGGCTGGGAGTGTGGAGTGAGTTCAGGGCTTGGAGTGTGGGGTGAGTTCAGGGCTGGGAGTGTGGGTGAGTTCAGGGCTGGGATTGTGGGGTGAGTTCAGGGCTTGCGTGTGGCGTGAGTTCAGGGCTGGGAGTCTGGGGTCTGTTCAGGGCTCGGCGTGTGGAGAGAGTTCAGGGTTCGGAGTGTGAGGTGAGTTCTGGGCTAGGAGTGTGGGGTGAGTTCAGGGTTCGGAGTGTGAGGTGAATTCTGGGCTAGGATTGTGGGGTGAGTTCAGGGCTTGGAGTGTGCGGAGAGTTCAGGGCTCCGAGTGTGGGGAGAGTTAAGGGCTCGGAGTATCAAGTGAGTTCAGGTTTGGGAGCGTGGGTTGAGTTCAGGTTCAGAGTGTGGGGTGAGTTCAGGGCTGGGATTCGTACTCTCAGATCTCAAGGCT
>NC_140996.1:110135658-110195376 GCF_052327205.1 Somniosus microcephalus
GGGCTCGGAGTGTGGGGTGAGTTCAGGGCTGGGAGAGTGGGGTGAGTTCAGAGTTCATAATGTGGGGTGAGTTCAGGGCTCGGAGTGTGGGGTGAGTTCAGGTTTGGGATTGTGGGGTGAGTTCAGGGCTGGGAGTGTGGGGTCTCTTCAGGGCTCGGAGTGTGGGGTGAGTTTAGGGATCGGAGTAAGGGGTGCGGTTAGGGCTCGGAGTGTGGGGAGAGTTCAGGACTTGCAGTGAGATGAGTTCTGGGCCAGGAGTGTGGGGTGAGTTCAGGGCTCGGAGTGTGGGCTGAGTTAAGAGCTCGGAGTGTGGTGTGAGTTCAGGGCTCGGATTGGGGGGTGAGCTCTGGGCTAGGAGTGTGGGGTGAGTTAAGGGCTCGGAGTGTGGGGTGAGTTCAGGGCTGGGAGTGTGGGGTGAGTTCTGGGCTGCGAGTGCGGGGTGAGTTGTGGGCTGGGAGTGTGGGGTGAGTTCAGGGCTCGGAGTGTGGGGTGAGTTCTGGGCTCGATGTGTGGGGTGAGTTCAGGGCTCGGAGTGTGGGGTGAGTTCTGGGCTCGGAGTGTGGGGTGAGTTCTGGGCTCGGAGTGTGGGGTGAGTCCAGGGCTCGGAGTGCGTGCTGAGTTCAGGCTTGGATTGTGGGGTGAGTTCTGGGCTCGGAGTGTTGGGTGAGTTCAGAGCTCGGAGCGTGGGGTGAGTTCAGGGTTGGGAGTGTGGGGAGAGTTATGGGCTCAGAGTGTGGGGAGAGTTCACAGCTCGGAGTGTGGGGTGAGTTCAGGCTCGGAGTGTGGGGTGAGTTCAGGGCTCGGAGTCTGGGGAGAATTCAGGGCTTGGAGTGTGGGGCGAATTCAGGGCTCGTACTGTGGGGAGAGTTATGGGCTCAGAGTGTGGGGAGAGTTCACAGCTCGGAATGTGGGGTGAGTTCAGGGCTCGGAGTGTGGGGAGAATTCAGGGCTCGGAGTGTGGGGTGAGTTCAGGGCTCGGAGGGTGGGGTGAGTTCAGGGCTGGGAGTGTGGGGTCTCTTCAGGCCTCGGAGTGTGGGGAGAGTTCAGGGCTTGGACTGTGGGGTGAGTTCAGGGCTGGGAGTGTGAGGTGAGTTCTGAGCTCGGAGTGTGGGGTGAGTTCAGGGCTTGGAGTGTGAGGTGAGTTCTGAGCTCGGAGTGTGGGGTGAGTTCAGGGCTCGGAGTGTGGGGTGAGTTCAGGCTCGGAGTATGGGGTGAGTTCAGGGCTCGGAGTGTGGGGTGAGTTCAGGGCTCGGAGTGAGGGGTGAGTTCAGGGCTCAGTGTGAGGTCAGTTCAGGGCTCGGAGTGTGGCGTGTGTTCAGGGCTGGTACTGTGGGCTGAGTTCAGGGCTGGGAGTGAGGGGTGAGTTCAGGGCTGGGAGTGTGGGGTGAGTTCAGTGCTCAGAGTGTGGGGAGAGTTCAGGGCTGGGAGTGTGGGGTGAGTTCAGGGCTCAGAGTGTGGGTTGAGTTCAGGGCTCAAAGTGTGTGCTGAATTCAGGGCTCGGAGTGTGGGGAGAATTCAGTGCTCTGCGTGCGGAGAGAGTTCAGGGCTGGGAGTGTGGGGTCTGTTCAGGGCTCGGAATGTCGAGAGAGTTCAGGGCTCGGAGTGTGGGGTGGGGTGAGTTTAGGGCTCGGAGTGTGGGGTGAGTACAGGGCTTGCAGTGAGATTTGTTCTGGGCTAGGTGTCTGCGGTGAGTTCGGGGCTCGGAGTGTGGGGTGAGTTCAGAACTTGGAGTGTGGGGTGAGGTCAGGGCTGGTAATGTGGGTTGTGTTCAGGCCTCGAATTGTGGGGTGAGTTCTGGGCTGGGAGTGAGGGGTGAGTTCAGGGCTCGGTGTGTTGGGTGAGTTCAGGTTTGGAAGTGTAGGGTGAGTTCTTGGCTCGGAGTGTGGAGTAAGTTCAGGGCTCGGAGTGTGGGGTGAGTTCAGGGCTCAGAGTGTGGGGTGAGTTCAGGGCTCGGAGTGTGGGGTGAGTTCAGAGCTCGGAGCGTGGGGTGAGTTCAGGGTTGGGAGTGTAGGGAGTGTTCAGAGCTCCGAGTGCGGGGAGAGTTCAGGGCTCGGAGTGTGGGGTGAGTTCTGGGCTCGGAGTGTGGGGTAAGTTCAGGGCTCGGAGAGTGGTGTGAGTTCAGGGCTGGGAGTGTGGGGTGAGTTCAGGGCTCAGTGTGGGGTGAGTTCAGGGCTCGGAGTGTGGGGTAAGTTCAGGGCTGGTACTGTGGGATGAGTTCAGGGCTGGGAGTGAGGGGTGAGTTCAGGGCTGGGAGTGTGGGGTGAGTTCAGTGCTCAGAGTGTGGGGAGAGTTCAGGGCTGGGAGTGTGGGGTGAGTTCAGGGCTCAGAGTGTGGGTTGAGTTCAGGGCTCAGAGTGTGTGCTGAATTCAGGGCTCGGAGTGTGGAGAGCATTCAGGGCTCCGCCTGCGGAGAGAGTTCAGGGCTGGGAGTGTGGGGTCTGTTCAGGGCTCGGATGTCGAGAGAGTTCAGGGCTCGGAGTGTGGGGTGGGGTGAGTTTAGGGCTTGGAGTGTGGGGTGAGTTCAGGGCCTGCAGTGAGATGTGTGATGTGCCTCAATAATTCCGAGACTCGAAGTTAGCAGAACAAAAACAAGGCTTTTATTAACTTAGAACGTAACACGTAAGAGAGAGACATGTCTTCCTTCTGGAGACTGAGGCCAGACTGAACTAGCTTACAAGCGGGGCCAGGTATGGGCGGAGCCCTACACACAGCACATTCCAGCACATTCCAGTATACAATACAACACATTCCAGTACACAATACAATGAGGTCTGGGGGAAGGGAAATGACACTGAAACCGATCTCAGTCACAGGCAGTGGTGAATGGAATATTTCATCACATTCACCCCTTCTATAGATTTAGTCTGTTCGGGGGTTTGATAGTCCTCTGCGACCGACGTGGCTGTTGCGGTGCCGCGGGTGTCGGCTGGGTGTCCCCGGTAGCCTCCTGGGTCTCTGCCGGGGGTGCCGCCAGGGTTGTTGAAGGGGTAGTTGGTGGGGGTGCCGTTGGTCGGTGTTCTTCCGGGGGTGATGAAAGGGTAGTGGGTGGGTAAGAGTTGCTGTGATCGTCGTTGCCGCTATTGCCGTGGTTGTTGTCGATGCCGGCTGGGGCGACGTCTTTTATGGACACGGTGTCCTCCCTTCCGTCGGCGTGCCGGACATATGCGTATTGGGGGTTGGCGAGGAGTAGGTGTACTGGCTCCACGAGAGGGTCCATCTTGTGGCCCCTCACATGCCTTCGCACGAGTACCGGACCTGGGGTGGAGAGCCATGACGGCATGGATACGCCTGAGGTGGATTTCCGTGGAAAGACAAACATTCGTTCATGAGGCGTGGTATTAGTGGCCGTACACAATAGCGACCGTATCAAATGGAGCACATCCGAGAGGACTTCCTGCCAGCGGGAGATAGGGAGGCCCTTGGTCCTTAGAGCTAGAGTGACTGCTTTCCATACTGTCCCGTTCTCTCGCTCCACTTGGCCATTACCCCGGGGGTTGTAGCTGGTGGTACAGCTCGTGGCGATCCCCTTGGACAGCATGTACTGGCGTAGCTCTTCACTCATGAAGGACGCCCCCCTATCCGTATGGATGTAGCTCGGCATACCGAACAGGCAGAACAGGCTGTTGAGGCATTTAATGACCGTGGCACTGGTCATGTCTGGGCAGGGGAAGGCGAATGGGAACTGGGAGTATTCGTCCACAATGTTCAGGAAGTAAACATTGCGGTCGACGGACAGGAGGGGGCCCTTGAAATCTAAGCTGAGCCGCTCAAAGGGCCGTGTAGCTTTGATTAAGTGGGCTCTATCTGGGCGGTAGAACCGAGGCTTGCACTCAGCGCAAGTGTGGCAGTTCCTGGTCAGGGACCGAACTTCCTCAATCGAGTAGGGTAAGTTACGGGACTTTATGAAGTGGAACAGCCGCGTGACCCCTGGGTGGCAGAGGTCATTGTGGAGGGTCTGTAGCCGATCCCCGGTGACGCTGGCACACATCCCTCGTGAGAGGGCGTCAGGGGATTCGTTAAGGGCCCCTGGCCGGTAAATGATGTCGTACTCGAAGGTGGAGAGCTCGATCCGCCACCTAAGAATCTTATCATTTTTAATCTTCCCCCTCTGTTTATTATTGAACATAAACGCTACCGACCGCTGGTCGGTAAGTAGGGTGAAGCGTTTGCCGGCTAGGTAGTGGCGCCAGTGGCGCACTGCCTCCACGATGGCTTGGGCCTCCTTTTCCACGGAGGAGTGTCTGATCTCGGGCCCTTGGAGGGTCCTCAAGAAGAAAGCTACGGGCCGCCCCGCCTGGTTGAGGGTGGCCGCCAAGGCGAAGTCAGACGTATCACTTTCCACTTGAAATGGAGTGTTCTCGTCCACTGCCTGTAGCGTGGCCCGCTCAACATCCTGCTTAATGCTTTTGAAGGCGGCGTGGGCCTCAGCAGAGAGCGGGAAAGAGGATGCTTTCAAGAGGGGGCGGGCTTTGTCGGAGTAGTTGGGGACCCATTGGGAATAATAAGAAAATAACCCCAGGCACCTTTTCAGGGCTTTGGGAGTGTTGGGCAGGGGCAGCTCCCGTAGGGGGCGCAATCGGTCGGGGTCTGGTCCGATTTCCCCATTCTCCACCACGCTGCCTAGTATGCAGAGGCGCGTGGTGTTGTAAACGCACTTGTCCTCGTTGTAGGTGAGGTTGAGTTTTTGTGCGGTTTTCAGGAACCTCTCGAGGTTCGAGTCGTGATCCTGCTGGTTGTGACCGCGGATGGTGACGTTGTCGAGGTAGGGGAAGGTTGCCTGCAAGTGGTGGTCATCGACCATGCGGTCCATCTCCCTCTGGAAGACCGAGACCCCATTCGTCACCCCAAAGGGGACTCTGAGGAATTGGTAGAGGCGTCCGTTCACCTCGAAGGCGGTGTACGGGCGGTCCTCTGGTCTGATAGGGAGCTGGTGGTACGCTGACTTGAGGTCGATGGTGGAGAACACCCGGTATTGGGCGATTTGGTTCACCATTTCTGATATGCGGGGTAGCGGGTAGGCGTCTAGTAGGGTGTACCTGTTGATCGTTTGACTATAGTCGATCACCATCCGTTTCTTCTCGCTACCCCTTACCACTACCACTTGGGTGCGCCACGGGCTGTTGCTGCGTTCAATAATGCGCTCTTTCAGGAGCCTGTCTACCTCGGTCGCGATAAACCGCCTGTCCTCCCAGCTGTACCTCCTGCTTTTGGTCGCTATTGGCCGGCAGTTAGGGGTAAGGTTCGCGAATAGCGAAGGCGGCTTTACCTTCAGGGTAGCCAGACCGCACACTGTGAGGGGCGGCTGGGACCCACCGTACTTGAGCGTGATGCTTTGGTGGTTGCACTGGAAATCCAGGCCCAAGATCACGCTCGCACATAGGTTCTTCATGATTAATACTTTAAAATTATCATATACAGTTCCGTTAACGCACAATTGTACCGTGCAGTAACCCAGAATGGTCGATGTCTGGGTTTTGTCAGCCATAGAGATGGTACCCTGAGTAGGGACCACCTTTAGGGAGAGTTGTTGTGCCAGTTCTGGGTGGATAAAGCTCTCCGTGCTTCCACTGTCAATTAAGCATTTAACCCGGCACCCGTTTACCTCGATGTCCACCATTGATCTGGATAGCGGGTGCGGCCTGGTCTGGTCCACTGTGACCGATGCCACTGTAGGGCCCTGATCGATACAAGATGGCGTCCACGCTGTCTGCTCACAAGATGGCGGACCCCACGAGGTCGGGCAAGATGGCTTCCAAGATGGCCGCTCCCACGGCGCACACGCGGTGGTGGCGGGTTTTCCGGCGGTTGGTTTTCCGGCGGGGTTCCCTCTGCACACCTTCCCGAAGTGCCCCTTCTTACCGCACTTAAAGCAGGTGGTGCCTTTCGCCGGGCACAGGTTTCTGGTGTGCTTTGGCTGCCCGCAGAAGTAGCAGTTGGGTCCCTGACGCGTCGCGGCTGTCGTAGGGCTTCTGGGGGGAGAGCGGGGCCCAGCCGGTGTCGGGCTGTTGGGCGGGGAAGATGCCTTCCAAGATGGCGGCGCCCTCGGTGCACATGTGGCGGCGTGGACGGCGCGGGCTGAAGAGTAGGCGTCCGAGTTTCTCTGGGCCACATCCAGGGATCGCGCGGTGTCCGCAGCCTGTTTCAGGTCCAACCCCGTTTTTTCCAGCAGTCTTTGCCGGATGTAAGTGGAGCTGAGGCCTGTGATGAAGGCATCGCGAACAAGCTCGTCAGTGTACACTGCGGCTTTTACATCTCGGCACTTGCAGTCTTTGCCAAGCATTTTCAGGGTGCTTAGGAACTCCTCCACCGATTCCCCACGTCGCTGTGCGCGGGTAGCGAGCAGGTGCCTAGCATACACCTCATTCGTAGGCTGCTGGTAATGCGCCTTTAAGATGTCGCAGGCGGCCAGGTACGTCTCGGCGTCTTGGATGAGGGGGTAAACCCGGTGGCTTACCCAATTCCGCAGAATTCCGAGTCTCATCCTCGCAGCGTCCGTAGCGTCTTTGACGGCTGCGGAATTGTCCAGGAAGAATTCCATACACTCAAACCAGTGTCCGAAGCGTGCTGATGCATCCGGAGCATGTTGATCCAAATCCAAACGTTCGGGTTTCAGGAGTTGATCCATAGTGTTGAAAAATAAGTTAATAAAATTGATGTGCCTCAATAATTCCGAGACTCGAAGTTAGCAGAACAAAAACAAGGCTTTTATTAACTTAGAACGTAACACGTAAGAGAGAGAGATGTCTTCCTTCTGGAGACTGAGGCCAGACTGAACTAGCTTACAAGCGGGGCCACGTATGGGCGGAGCCCGACACACAGCACATTCCAGCACATTCCAGTATGCAATACAGCACATTCCAGTACACAATACAATGAGGTCTGGGGGAAGGGAAATGAGACTGAAACCGATCTCAGTCACAGGCAGTGGTGAATGGAATATTTCATCACAATGTGTTCTGGGCTAGGTGTCTGCGGTGATTTCGGGGCTCGGAGTGTGGGGTGAGTTCAGAGATCGGAGTGTGGGGTGAGTTCAGGGCTGGGAATGTGGGGTGTGTACAGGCCTCGGATTGTGGGGCGAGTTCTGGGCTGGGAGTGAGGGGTGAGTTCAGGTTTGGGAGTGTAGGGTGAGTTCTGGGCTCGGAGTGTGGGGTAAGTTCAGGGCTCGGAGTGTGGGGTGAGTTCAGGGCTCGGAGTGTGGGGTGAGTTCTGGGCTCGGAGTGTGGGGTAAGTTCAGGGCTCGGAGTGTGGTGTGACTTCAGGGCTGGGAGTGTGGGGTGAGTTCAGGGCTCGGAGTGTGGGGTGAGTTCAGGGCTGGGAGTGTGGGGTGAATTCAGGGCTCGGAGTGTGGGGTGAGTTCAGGGCTGGGAGTGTAGGGTGAGTTCAGGGCTAGGAGTGTGGGGTGAGTTCAGGGCTCGGAGTGTGGGGTGAGTTCAGGGCTCAGTGTGGGGTGAGTTCAGGGCTCGGAGTGTGGGCTGAGTTCAGGGCTGGCAGTGAGGGGTGAGTTCAGGACTGGGAGTGTGGGGTGAGTTCAGTGCTCAGAGTGTGGGGAGAGTTCAGGGCTGGGAGTGTGGGGTGAGTTCAGGGCTCAGAGTGTGGGTTGAGTTCAGGGCTCAGAGTGTGGGGAGAATTCAGGGCTCCGCGTGCGGAGAGAGTTCAGGGCTGGGAGTGTGGGGTCTGTTCAGGGCTCGGAGAGTCGAGAGAGTTCAGGGATCGGAGTGTGGGGTGGGGTGAGTTTACGGCTTGGAGTGTGGGGTGAGTTCAGGGCCTGCAGTGAGATGTGTTCTGGGCTAGGTGTCTGCGGTGAGTTCGGGGCTCAGAGTGTGGGGTGAGTTCAGAGCTCGGAGTGTGGGGTGAGTTCAGGGCTGGGAATGTTGGGTGTGTACAGGCCTCGGATTGTGGGGCGAGTTCTGTGCTGGGAGTGAGGGGTGAGTTCAGGGCTCGGAGTGTGGGGTAAGTTCAGGGCTCGGAGTGTGGGGTGAGTTCAGTGCTCGGAGCGTGGGGTGAGTTCAGGGTTGGGAGTGTGGGGAGAGTTCCGAGCTCCAAGTGCGGGGAGAGTTCAGGGCTTGGAGTGTGGGGTGAGTGCTGGGCTCGCAGTGTGGGGTAAGTTCAGGGCTCGGAGTGTGGTGTGAGTTCAGAGCTGGGAGTGTGGGGTGAGTTCAGGGCTCGGAGTGTGGGGTGAATTCAGGGCTCAGAGTGTGGGGTGAGTTCAGGGCTGGGAGTCTAGGGTGAGTTCAGGGCTCGGAGTGTGGGGTGAGTTCAGGGCTCGGAGTGTGGGGTGAGTTCAGGGCTCGGAGTGTCGGGTGAGTTCAGGGCTCCGAGTGTGGGGTGAGTTTAGGGCTCGGAGTGTGGGGTGAGTTCAGGGCTCGGAGTGTGGGGAGAGTTCAGGGCTCAGAGTATGGGGAGAATTCAGCGCGCCGCGTGTGGAGAGAGTTCAGGGCTCGGAGTGTGGGGTCTGTTCAGGGCTCGGAGTGTGGAGAGAGTTCAGGACTCGCAGTGTGGGGTGAGATTAGGGCTCGGAGTAAAGGGTGGGTTTAGGGCTCGCAGTGTGGGGAGAGTTCAGGGCTTGAAGTGAGATGAGTTCTGGGCTAGGAGTGTGGGGTGAGTTCAGGGCTCGGTGTGTGGGGTGAGTTCAGAGCTTGGAGTGCGGGGTGTGTTCAGGGCTCGGAGTGCGGGGTGTGTTCAGGCCTCGGATTGTGGGGTGAGTTCATGGTTGGGAGTGTAGGGTGAGTTCAGGGCTCGGAGTGTGGGGTGAGTTCATGGTTGGGAGTGTAGGGTGAGTTCTGGGCTCGGAGTGTGGGGTGAGTTCAGGGCTCGGAGTGTGGGGTGAGTTCAGGGCTCGGAGTGTGGGGTGAGTTCAGGGCTCGGAGTGTGGGGTGACTTCTGAGCTAGGAGTGTGGGGTGAGTTCTGGGCTCGGAGTGTGAGTTGAGTTCAGGGCTCGGAGTGTGTGGTGAGTTCAGGGCTCGGAGTGTGGGGCGAGTTCAGGGCTCGGAGTGTGGGGTGAGTTCAGGGCTGGGAGTGTGGGGAGAGTTCATGGTTCGGAGTGTGAGGTGAGTTCAGGGCTCGGAGTGTGGGGTGAGTTCATGGCTCGGAGTGTGGTGTGAGTTCAGGGCTGGGAGTTTGGGGTGAGTTCAGGGCTGGGAGTGTGGGGAGAGTTCATGGCTCGGAGTGTGAGGTGAGTTCAGGGCTCGGAGTGTGGGGTGAGTTCAGGGCTCGGAGTGTGGGGTGAGTTCAGGGCTCGGAGTGTGGGGTGAGTTCAGGTCTCGGAGTGTGGGGTGAGTTCAGGGCTCGGAGTGTGGGGAGAATTCAGGACTCCGCGTGTGGAGAGAGTTCAGGGCTGGGAGTGTGGGGTTTGTTCAGGGCTCGGAGTGTGGGGCGAGTTCAGGGCTCGGAGTGTGGGGTGAGTTTAGGGCTCGGAGTAAGGTGCGGGTTTAGGGCTCGGAGTGTGGGGAGAGTAAGGGCTGGGAGTGAGATGAGTTCTGGGCTAGGAGTGTGGGGTGAGTTCAGGGCTTGGAGTGTGTGGTGAGTTCAGGGCTCGGAGTGTGGGGTGAGTTCTGAACTGGGAGTGTGGGGTGAGTTCAGGCCTCGGAGTGAGGGGTGAGTTCAGGGTTGGGAGTGTCGGGTGATTTCTGGGGTCGGAGTGTGGGGTGAGTTCAGTGCTGGGAGTGTGGGGTGAGTTCTGGGCTCGGAGTTTGAGATGAGTCCAGGGCTCGGAGTGTGGGGTGAGTTCTGAGCTAGGAGTGTGGGGTGAGTTCAGGGCTGGGAGTGTGGGGTGAGTTCAGGGCTCGGAATGTGGGGTGAGTTCACGGCTGGCAGTGAGAGGGGAGTCCAGGTCTCGGAGTGTAGGGTGAGTTCAGTGCTCGGAGTGTGGGGTGAGTTCAGGGCTGGGAGTCTAGAGTGAGTTCAGGGCTCGGAGTGCGGGGTGTGTTCAGGGCTCGGAGTGTGGGGTGAGTTCAGGGCTCGGAGTGTGGGGTGAGTTCAGGGCTCGGAGTGTGCGGTGAGTTCAGGGCTCGGAGTGTGGGATGAGTTCTGAGCTAGGACTGTGGGGTGAGTTCTGGGCTCGGAGTGTGGGTTGAGTTCAGGGCTCGGAGTGTAGGGTGAGTTCAGGGCTGGGAGTGTGGGGTCTGTTCAGGGCTCGGAGTAAGGGGTGGGTTTAGGGCTCGAAGTGTGGGGAGAGTTCAGGGCTTGCAGTGAGATGAGTTCTGGGCTAGGAGTGTGGGGTAAGTTCAGGGCTCGGAGTGTGGGGTTAGTTCAGAGCTCGGAGTGTGGGGAGAATTCAGGGCTCCGCGTGTGGAGAGTGTTCAGGGCTGGGAGTGTGAGGTTTGTTCAGGGCACGGAGTGTGGGGCGAGCTGAGGTCTCGGAGTGTGGGGAGAGTTCAGGGCTGGGAGTGAGATGAGTTCTGGGCCAGGAGTGTGGGGTGAATTCAGGGCTCGGAGTGTGGGGACAGTTCAGAGCCCAGAGGTTGTCTTGAGTTCGGGGCTCGGAGTGTGGGGTGAGTTCTGGGCTGGGAGTGTGGGGTGAGTTCAGGGCTCGGAGTGTGGGGTGAGTTCAGGGTTGGGAGTGTAGGATGATTTCTGGGCTCAGAGTGTGGGGTGAGTTCAGGGCTCGGAGTGTGGGGTGAGTTCTGGGCTCGGAGTGTGGGGTAAGTTCAGGGCTCGGAGTGTGGGGTGAGTTCAGGGTTGGGAGTGTGGGGTGAGTTCAGGCTTGGATTGTGGGTTGAGTCCAGGGCTTGGAGTGTGAGGTGAGTTCTAAGCTAAAAGTGTGGGGTGAGTTCAGGGCGGGGAGTGAGGGGTGAGTTCAGTGCTGGGAGTGTGGGGTGAGTTCAGGGCTTCGCGTGCGGAGAGAGTTCAGCACTCGGAGTGTGGGATGCATTTAGGGCTCGGAGTAAGGGGTGGGTTTAGGGCTCGGAGTCTGGGGAGAGTTCAGGGCTTGCAGTGAGATGAGTTCTGGGCTAGGAGTGTGGGATGAGTCCAGGGCTCGGAGTGTGAGGTGAGTTCTGAGCTAGGAGTGTGGGGTGAGTTCAGGGCTCGGAGTGTGGGGTGAGTTCAGTGCTGGGAGTCTAGGGTGAGGTCAGGGCTCGGAGTGTGTGGCGAGTTCAGGGCTCGGAGTGTGGGGTGAGTTCAGGGCTCGGAGTGTGGGGTGAGTTCAGGGCTGGGAGTGTGGGGAGAGTTCATGGCTCGGAGTGTGAGGTGAGTTCATGGCTCAGAGTGTCGGGTGAGTTCAGGGCTCGGAGTGTGGGGTGAGTTCAGGGCTGGGAGTGTGGGGTGAGTTCAGGGCTGGGAGTGTGGGGTCTGTTCAGGGCTCGGAGTGTGGGGCGAGTTCAGGGCTCGGAGTGTGGGGTTAGCTTAGGGCTCGGAGGAAGGTGCGGGTTTAGGGCTCGGAGTATGGGGAGAGTTAAGGGCTGGGAGTGAGATAAGTTCTGGGCTAGGATTGTGTGGTGAGTTCAGGGCTCGGAGTGCGGGGTGAGTTCTGAACTGGGAGTGTGGGGTGAGTTCAGGGCTCGGAGTGAGGGGTGAGTTCAGGGCTCGGAGTGTGGGGTGAGTTCTGGGCTCGGAGTTTGAGATGAGTCCAGGGCTCGGAGTGTGGGGTGAGTTCTGAGCTAGGAGTGTGGGGTGAGTTCAGGGCTGGGAGTGTGGGGTGAGTTCAGGGCTGGCTGTGAGAGGTGAGTTCAGGTCTCGGAGTGTGGGGTGAGATCAGGGCTGGGACTGAGGGGTGAGTTCAGGTCTCGGAGTGTGGGGTGAGTTAGGTGCTCGGAGTGCGGGGTGAGTTCAGGGCTGGGAGTCTAGGGTGAGTTCAGGGCTCGGAGTGTGGGGTGAGTTCAGGGCTCGGAGTGTGGGGTGAGTTCAGGGCTTGGAGTGTGGATTGAGTTCAGGGCTCGGAGTGTGCGGTGAGTTCAGGGCTCGGAGTGTGGGGTGAGTTCAGGGCTCGGAGTGTGGGGTGAGTTCTGAGCTAGGACTGTGGGGTGAGTTCATGGTTCGGAGTGTGAGGTGAGTTCAGGACTCGGAGTGTGGGATGAGTTCAGGGCTGGGTGTGTGGGGAGAGTTCATGGCTCGGAGTGTGAGGTGAGTTCAGGGCTCGGATTGTGGGGTGAGTTCAGGGCTCAGAGTGTAGGGTGAGTTCAGGGCTCGGATTGTGGGGTGAGTTCAGGGCTCGGAGTGTGGGGAGAATTCAGGACTCCGCGTGTGGAGAGAGTTCAGGGCTGGGAGTGTGGGGTTTGTTCAGGGCATGGAGTGTGGGGCGAGTTCAGGGCTCGGAGTGTGGGGTGAGTTTGGGGCTCGGAGTAAGGTGCGGGTTTAGGGCTCGGAGTGTGGGGAGAGTTCAGGGCTGGAAGTGAGATGAGTTCTGGGCCAGGAGTGTGGGGTGAATTCAAGGCTCGGAGTGTGGGGACAGTTCAGAGCCCGGAGTGTGTGGTGAGTTCAGGGCTGGGAGTGTGGGGTGAGTTCTGGGCTGGGATTGTGGGGTGAGTTCAGGGTTGGGAGTGTCGGATGATTTCTGGGCTCGGAGTGTGGGGTGAGTTCAGGGCTCGGAGTGTGGGGTGAATTCTGGGCTCAGAGTGTGGGGTCAGATCAGGGCTCGGAGTGTGGGGTGAGTTCAGGGCCGGGAGTGTGGGGTGAGTTCAGGCTTGTATTGTAGGTTGAGTCCAGGGCTTGGAGTGTGAGGTGAGTTCTAAGCTAACAGTGTGGGGTGAGTTCAGGGCTAGGAGTGTGGGGTGAGTTCAGGGCTCCGCGTGTGGAGAGAGTTCAGGACTCGGAGTGTGGGGTGAGTTCAGGGCTCGGAGTATGGGGTGAGTTCAGGGCTCGGAGTGTGGGGTGAGTTCAGGGCTCGGACTGAGGGGTGAGTTCAGGGCTCGGAGTGTGGGGAGAGATCAGGGCTCAGAGTATGGGGAGAATTCAGGGCTCGGAGTAAGGGGCGGGTTTAGGGCTCGGAGTGTGGGGAGAGTTCAGGTCTTGCAGTGAGATGAGTTCTGGGCTAGGAGTGTGGGGTGAGTTCTGAGCTAGGACTGTGGGGTGAGTTCTGGGCTCGGAGTGTGGGTTGAGTTCAGGGCTCGGAGTGTAGGGTGAGTTCAGGGCTGGGAGTGTGGGCTCTGTTCAGGGCTCGGAGTGTGGGGCGAGTTCAGGGCTCGGAGTGTGAGGTGAGTTCAGGGCTCGGATTGTGGGATGAGTTCAGGGCTCGGAGTGTGGGGCGAGTTCAGGGCTCGGAGTGTGAGGTGAGTTCAGGACTCGGATTGTGGGGTGAGTTCAGTGCTCGGAGTGTGGGGAGAATTCAGGACTCCGCGTGTGGAGAGACTTCAGGGCTGGGAGTGTGGGGTTTGTTCAGGGCACGGAGTGTGGGGCGAGCTGAGGGCTCGGAGTGTGGGGAGAGTTCAGGGCTGGGAGTGAGATGAGTTCTGGGCCAGGAGTGTGGGGTGTATTCAGGGCTCGGAGTGTGGGGACAGTTCAGAGCCCGGAGTGTGTGGTGAGTTCAGGGCTCGGAGTGTGGGGTGAGTTCTGGGCTGGGAGTGTGGGGTGAGTTCAGGGCTCGGAGTGTGGGGTGAGTTCAGGGCTCGGAGTGTAGGATGATTTCTGGGCTCGGACTGTGGGGTCAGATCAGGGCTCGGAGTGTGGGGTGAGTTCAGGGCCGGGAGTGTGGGGTGAGTTCAGGGCCGGGAGTGTGGGGTGAGTTCAGGCTTTTATTTTAGGTTGAGTCCAGGGCTTGGAGTGTGAGGTGAGTTCTAAGCTAAGAGTGTTGGGTGAGTTCAGGGCTCGGAGTGTGAGGTGAGTTCTGAGCTCGGAGTGTGGGGTGAGTTCAGGGCTGGGAGTGTGGGGTGAGTTCAGGGCTTCGCGTGTGGAGAGAGTTCAGGACTCGGAGTCTGGGGTGCATTTAGGGCTCGGAGTAAGGGGTGGGTTTAGGGCTCGAAGTGTGGGGAGAGTTCAGGGCTTGCAGTGAGATGAGTTCTGGGCTAGGAGTGTGGGGTAAGTTCAGGGCTCGGAGTGTGGGGTTAGTTCAGAGCTCGGAGTGTGGGGCGAGTTCAGGGGTCGAAGGGTGGGATGAGTCCAGGGCTCGGAGTGTGAGGTGAGTTCTGAGCTAGGAGTGTGGGGTGAGTTCAGGGCAGGGAGTGTGGGGCGAGTTAAGGGCTCGAAATGTGGGGTGAGTTCACGGCTGGGAGTCTAGGGTGAGTTCAGGGCTCGGAGTGTGTGGTGAGTTCAGGGCTCGGAGTGTGGGGTGAGTGCAGGGCTTGGAGTGTGGGGTGAGTTCAGGGCTCGGAGTGTGGGGTGAGTTCAGGGCTCGGAGTGTGGGGTGAGTTCAGGGCTGGGAGTGTGGGGAGAGTTCATGGCTCGGAGTGTGGGGTGAGTTCAGGGCTCGGAGTGTGGGGTGAGTTCAGGGCTCGGAGTGTGGGGTGAGTTCAGGGCTCGGAGTGTGGGGTGAGTTCAGGGCTCGGAGTGTGGGGTGAGTTCAGGGCTCGGAGTGTGGGGTGAGTTCAGGGCTCGGAGTGTGGGGAGAGTTCAGGGCTGGGAGTGTGGGGTCTGTTCAGGGCTCGGAGTGTGGGGCGAGTTCAGGGCTCGGAGTGTGGGGTTAGTTTAGGGCTCGGAGGAAGGTACGGGTTTGGGCTCGGAGTATGGGGAGAGTTAAGGGCTGGGAGTGAGATAAGTTCTGGGCTAGGATTGTGGGGTGAATTCAGGGCTCGGAGTGTGGGGACAGTTCAGAGTTCGGAGTGTGTGGTGAGTTCAGGGCTTGGAGTGTGGGGTGAGTTCAGGGCTCGGAGTGTGGGGTGAGTTCTGGGTTCGGAGTTTGAGATGAGTCCAGGGCTCGGAGTGTGGGGTGAGTTCAGGGCTCGGAGTGTGGGGTGAGTTCTGAGCTAGGAGTGTGGGGTGAGTTCTGGGATCGGAGTGTGAGTTGAGTTCAGGGCTTGGAGTGTGGGGTGAGTTCAGGGCTCGGAGTGTGGGGTGAGTTCAGGGCTCGGAGTGTGGGGCGAGTTCAGGGCTGGGAGTGTGGGGAGAGTTCATGGCTCGGAGTGTGAGGTGAGTTCAGGGCTCGGAGTGTGGGGTGAGTTCAGGGCTCGGAGTGTGGGGTGAGTTCAGGGCTCGGAGTGTGGGGTGAGTTCAGGGCTCGGAGTGTCGGGTGAGTTCAGGGCTCAGAGTGTGGGGTGAGTTCAGGGCTCGGACTGTGGGGTGAGTTCAGGTCTCGGAGTGTGGGGTGAGTTCAGGGCTCGGAGTGTGTGGTGAGTTCAGGGCTCGGAGTGTGGGGTGAGTTCAGGGCTCGGAGTGTGGGGTGAGTTCAGGGCTCGGAGTGTGGGGTGAGTTTAGGGCTCGGAGTGTGGGGTGAGTTCAGGGCTCGGAGTGTGGGGTGAGTTCAGGGCTCGGAGTGTGGGGTGAGTTCAGGGCTCGGAGTGTGGGGAGAATTCAGGGCTCCGCGTGTGGAGAGAGTTCAGGGCTGGGAGTGTGGGGTCTGTTCAGGGCTCGGAGTGTTGGGCGAGCTGAGGGCTCGGAGTGTGGGGAGAGTTCAGGGCTGGGAGTGAGATGAGTTCTGGGCCAGGAGTGTGGGGTGAATTCAGGGCTCGGAGTGTGGGGACAGTTCAAGGCTCGGAGTGTGGGGCGAGTTCAGGGCTCGGAGTGTGGGGTTAGTTTAGGGCTCGGAGGAAGGTACGGGTTTGGGCTCGGAGTATGGGGAGAGTTAAGGGCTGGGAGTGAGATAAGTTCTGGGCTAGGATTGTGGGGTGAATTCAGGGCTCGGAGTGTGGGGACAGTTCAGAGCTCGGAGTGTGTGGTGAGTTCAGGGCTCGGAGTGTGGGGTGAGTTCAGGGCTCGGAGTGTGGGGTGAGTACAGGGCTCGGATTGTGGGGTGAGTTCAGTGCTCGGAGTGTGGGGAGAATTCAGGGCTCCGCGTGTGGAGAGTGTTCAGGGCTGGGAGTGTGAGGTTTGTTCAGGGCACGGAGTGTGGGGCGAGCTGAGGTCTCGGAGTGTGGGGAGAGTTCAGGGCTGGGAGTGAGATGAGTTCTGGGCCAGGAGTGTGGGGTGAATTCAGGGCTCGGAGTGTGGGGACAGTTCAGAGCTCGGAGTGTGTGGTGAGTTCAGGGCTCGGAGTGTGGGGTGAGTTCAGGGCTCGGAGTGTGGGGTGAGTTCAGGGCTCGGAGTGTGGGGTGAGTTCAGGGCTCGGAGTGTCGGGTGAGTTCAGGGCTCAGAGTGTGGGGTGAGTTCAGGGCTCGGACTGTGGGGTGAGTTCAGGTCTCGGAGTGTGGGGTGAGTTCAGGGCTCGGAGTGTGTGGTGAGTTCAGGGCTCGGAGTGTGGGGTGAGTTCAGGGCTCGGAGTGTGGGGTGAGTTCAGGGCTCGGAGTGTGGGGTGAGTTCAGGGCTCGGAGTGTGGGGTGAGTTCAGGGCTGGGAGTGTGGGGTTAGTTTAGGGCTCGGAGGAAGGTACGGGTTTGGGCTCGGAGTATGGGGAGAGTTAAGGGCTGGGAGTGAGATAAGTTCTAGGCTAGGATTGTGGGGTGAATTCAGGGCTCGGAGTGTGGGGACAGTTCAGAGCTCGGAGTGTGTGGTGAGTTCAGGGCTCGGAGTGTGGGGTGAGTTCAGGGCTCGGAGTGTGGGGTGAGTACAGGGCTCGGATTGTGGGGTGAGTTCAGTGCTCGGAGTGTGGGGAGAATTCAGGGCTCCGCGTGTGGAGAGTGTTCAGGGCTGGGAGTGTGGGGTTTGTTCAGGGCTCGGAGTGTGGGGCGAGCTGAGGGCTCGGAGTGTGGGGAGAGTTCAGGGCTGGGAGTGAGATGAGTTCTGGGCCAGGAGTGTGGGGTGAATTCAGGGCTCGGAGTGTGGGGACAGTTCAGAGCCCAGAGGTTGTCTTGAGTTCAGGGCTCGGAGTGTGGGGTGAGTTCTGGGCTGGGAGTGTGGGGTGAGTTCAGGGCTCGGAGTGTGGGGTGAGTTCAGGGCTCAGAGTGTGGGGTGAGTTCAGGGCTCGGAGTGTGGGGTGAGTTCAGGGCTCGGAGTGTGTGGTGAGTTCAGGGCTCGGAGTGTGGGGTGAGTTCAGGGCTCGGAGTGTGGGGTGAATTCAGGGCTCAGAGTGTGGGGTGAGTTCAGGGCTCGGAGTGTGGGGTGAGTTCAGGGCTCGGAGTGTGTGGTGAGTTCAGGGCTCGGAGTGTGGGGTGAGTTCAGGGCTCGGAGTGTGGGGTGAATTCAGGGCTCAGAGTGTGGGGTGAGTTCAGGGCTCGGAGTGTGGGGTGAGTTCAGGGCTCGGAGTGTGTGGTGAGTTCAGGGCTCGGAGTGTGGGGTGAGTTCAGGGCTCGGAGAGTGGGGAGAATTCAGGGCGCCGCGTGTGGAGAGAGTTCAGGGCTGGGAGTGTGGGGTCTGTTCAGGGCTCGGAATGTGGGGCGAGTTCAGGGCTCGGAGTGTGGGGTTAGTTTAGGGCTCGGAGGAAGGTGCGGGTTTAGGGCTCGGAGTATGGGGAGAGTTAAGGGCTGGGAGTGAGATAAGTTCTGGGCTAGGATTGTGGGGTGAATTAAGGGCTCGGAGTGTGGGGAGAGTTCAGAGCTCGGAGTGTGTGGTGAGTTCAGGGCTCGGAGTGCGGGGTGAGTTCTGAACTGGGAGTGTGGGGTGAGTTCAGGGCTCGGCGGGAGGGGTGAGTTCAGGGTTGGGAGTGTAGGGTGATTTCTGGGCTCGGAGTGTGGGGTGAGTTCAGGGCTCGGAGTGTGGGGTGAGTTCTGAGCTAGGAGTGTGGGGTGAGTTCAGGGCTGGGAGTGTGGGGTGAGTTCAGGGCTCGGAGTGTGGGGTGAGTTCAGGGCTGGCTGTGAGAGGTGAGTTCAGGTCTCGGAGTGTGGGGTGAGTTCAGGGCTGGGACTGAGGGGTGAGTTCAGGTCTCGGAGTGTGGGGTGAGTTAGGTGCTCGGAGTGTGGGGTGAGTTCAGGGCTGGGAGTCTAGGGTGAGTTCAGGGCTCGGAGTGTGGGGTGAGTTCAGGGCTCGGAGTGTGGGGTGAGTTCAGGGCTCGGAGTGTGGAGTGAGTTCAGGGCTCGGAGTGTGGGGTGAGTTCAGGGCTCGGAGTGTGGGGTGAGTTCTGAGCTAGGACTGTGGGGTGAGTTCTGGGCTCGGAGTGTGGGTTGAGTTCAGGGCTCGGAGTGTGGGCTGAGTTCAGGGCTCGGAGTGTGGGGCGAGGTCAGGGCTTGGAGTGTGGGGTGAGTTCAGGGCTGGGAGTGTGGGGAGAGTTCATGGTTCGGAGTGTGAGGTGAGTTCAGGACTCGGAGTTTGGGATGAGTTCAGGGCTGGGTGTGTGGGGAGAGTTCATGGCTCGGAGTGTGAGGTGAGTTCAGGGCTCGGATTGTGGGGTGAGTTCAGGGCTCGGAGTGTGGGGTGAGTTCAGGGCTCGGAGTGTGGGGAGAGTTCAGGACTCCGCGTGTGGAGAGAGTTCAGGGCTGGGAGTGTGGGGTTTGTTCAGGGCATGGAGTGTGGGGCGAGTTCAGGGCTCGGAGTGTGGGCTGAGTTTGGGGCTCGGAGTAAGGTGTGGGTTTAGGGCTCGGAGTGTGGGGAGAGTTCAGGGCTGGGAGTGAGATGAGCTCTGGGCCAGGAGTGTGGGGTGAATTCAGGGCTCGGAGTGTGGGGACAGTTCAGAGCCCGGAGTGTGTGGTGAGTTCTGGGCTCGGAGTGTGGGGTGAGTTCAGGGCTCGGAGTGTGGGGTGAGTTCTGGGCTGGGATTGTGGGGTGAGTTAAGGGTTGGGAGTGTAGGATGATTTCTGGGCTCGGAGTGTGGGGTGAGTTCTGGGCTCGGAGTGTGGGGTAAGTTCAGGGCTCGGAGTGTGGGGTGAGTTCAGGCTCGGATTGTGGGTTGAGTCCAGGGCTTGGAGTGTGAGGTGAGTTCTAAGCTAGGAGTGTGGGGTGAGTTCAGGGCTCGGAGTGTCAGGTGAGTTCTGAGCTAGGAGTGTGGGGTGTGTTAAGGGCTCGGAGTGTGGGGTGAGTTTAGGGCAGGGAGTGTGGGGTGAGTTCAGGGCTCCGCGTGTGGAGAGAGTTCAGGACTCGGAGTGTGGGGTGCATTTAGGGCTCGGAGTAAGGGGTGAGTTTAGGGCTCGGAGTGTGGGGAGAGTTCAGGTCTTGCAGTGAGATGAGTTCTGGGCTAGGAGTGTGGGGTGAGTTCAGGGCAGGGAGTGTGGGGCGAGTTAAGGGCTCGGAATGTGGGGTGAGTTCAGTGCTGGGAGTCTAGGGTGAGTTCAGGGCTCGGAGTGTGTGGTGAGTTCAGGGCTCGGAGTGTGGGCTGAGTTCAGGGCTGGGAGTGTGGGGAGAGTTCAGGACTCGGAGTGCGGGGTGAGTTCTGAACTGGGAGTGTGGGGTGAGTTCAGGGCTCGGAGTGCGGGGTGAGTTCAGGGCTCGGAGTGTGGGGTGACTTCAGGCTCGGATTGTGGGTTGAGTCCAGGGCTTGGAGTGTGAGGTGAGTTCTAAGCTAGGAGTGTGGGGTGTGTTAAGGGCTCGGAGTGTGGGGTGAGTTTAGGGTTGGGAGTGTGGGGTGAGTTCAGGGCTCCGCGTGTGGAGAGAGTTCAGGGCTGGGAGTGTGCTGTCTGTTCAGGGCTCGGAGTGTGGAGAGAGTTCAGGACTCGGAGTGTGGGATGCATTTAGGGCTCGGAGTAAGGGGTGGGTTTAGGGCTTGGAGTGTGGGGAGAGTTCAGGTCTTGCAGTGAGATGAGTTCTGGGCTAGGAGTGTGGGGTGAGTTCAGGGCGCGGAGTGTCGGGTTAGTTCAGAGCTCGGAGTGTGGGGTGAGTTCAGGGGTCGGAGTGTGGGGTGTGTTCAGGCCTCGGATTGTGGTTTGAGTTCAGGGTTGGGAGTGTAGGGTGAGTTCTGGGCTCGAAGGGTGGGATGAGTCCAGGGCTCGGAGTGTGAAGGGAGTTCTGAGCTCGGAGTGTGGGGTGAGTTCAGGGCAGGGAGTGTGGGGCGAGTTAAGGGCTCGGAATGTGGGGTGAGTTCAGGGCTGGGAGTGTAGGGTGAGTTCAGGGCTCGGAGTGTGTGGTGAGTTCAGGGCTCGGAGTGTGGGGTGAGTTCAGGGCTCGGATTGTGGGGTGAGTTCAGGGCTCAGAGTGTGGGGTGAGTTCAGGGCTTGGATTGTGTGGAGAGTTCATGGCTCGGAGTGTGAGGTGAGTTCATGGCTCGGTGTGTGGGGTGAGTTCTAAGCTAGGAGTGTGGGGTGAGTTCAGGGCTGGGAGTGTGGATTGAGTTCAGGGCTCGGAGTGTGCGGTGAGTTCAGGGCTCGGAGTGTGGGGTGAGTTCAGGGCTCGGAGTGTGGGGTGAGTTCTGAGCTAGGACTGTGGGGTGAGTTCTGGGCTCGGAGTGTGGGGTGAGTTCTGGGCTCGGAGTGTGGGCTGAGTTCAAGGCTCGGAGTGTGGGGCGAGTTCAGGGCTCGGAGTGTGGGGTGAGTTCAGGGCTGGGAGTGTGGGGAGAGTTCATGGTTCGGAGTGTGAGGTGAGTTCAGGACTCGGAGTGTGGGATGAGTTCAGGGCTGGGTGTGTGGGGAGAGTTCATGGCTCGGAGTGTGAGGTGAGTTCAGGGCTCGGATTGTGGGGTGAGTTCAGGGCTCGGAGTGTGGGGTGAGTTCAGGGCTCGGATTGTGGGGTGAGTTCAGGGCTCGGAGTGTGGGGAGAATTCAGGACTCCGCGTGTGGAGAGAGTTCAGGGCTGGGAGTGTGGGGTTTGTTCAGGGCATGGAGTGTGGGGCGAGTTCAGGGCTCGGAGTGTGGGGTGAGTTTGGGGCTCGGAGTAAGGTGCGGGTTTAGGGCTCGGAGTGTGGGGAGAGTTCAGGGCTGGAAGTGAGATGAGTTCTGGGCCAGGAGTGTGGGGTGAATTCAAGGCTCGGAGTGTGGGGACAGTTCAGAGCCCGGAGTGTGTGGTGAGTTCAGGGCTGGGAGTGTGGGGTGAGTTCTGGGCTGGGATTGTGGGGTGAGTTCAGGGTTGGGAGTGTCGGATGATTTCTGGGCTCGGAGTGTGGGGTGAGTTCAGGGCTCGGAGTGTGGGGTGAATTCTGGGCTCAGAGTGTGGGGTCAGATCAGGGCTCGGAGTGTGGGGTGAGTTCAGGGCCGGGAGTGTGGGGTGAGTTCAGGCTTGTATTGTAGGTTGAGTCCAGGGCTTGGAGTGTGAGGTGAGTTCTAAGCTAACAGTGTGGGGTGAGTTCAGGGCTAGGAGTGTGGGGTGAGTTCAGGGCTCCGCGTGTGGAGAGAGTTCAGGACTCGGAGTGTGGGGTGAGTTCAGGGCTCGGAGTGTGGGGTGAGTTCAGGGCTCGGAGTGTGGGGTGAGTTCAGGGCTCGGAGTGAGGGGTGAGTTCAGGGCTCGGAGTGTGGGGAGAGATCAGGGCTCAGAGTATGGGGAGAATTCAGGGCTCGGAGTAAGGGGCGGGTTTAGGGCTCGGAGTGTGGGGAGAGTTCAGGTCTTGCAGTGAGATGAGTTCTGGGCTAGGAGTGTGGGGTGAGTTCTGAGCTAGGACTGTGGGGTGAGTTCTGGGCTCGGAGTGTGGGTTGAGTTCAGGGCTCGGAGTGTAGGGTGAGTTCAGGGCTGGGAGTGTGGGGTCTGTTCAGGGCTCGGAGTGTGGGGCGAGTTCAGGGCTCGGAGTGTGAGGTGAGTTCAGGGCTCGGATTGTGGGATGAGTTCAGGGCTCGGAGTGTGGGGCGAGTTCAGGGCTCGGAGTGTGAGGTGAGTTCAGGACTCGGATTGTGGGGTGAGTTCAGTGCTCGGAGTGTGGGGAGAATTCAGGACTCCGCGTGTGGAGAGAGTTCAGGGCTGGGAGTGTGGGGTTTGTTCAGGGCACGGAGTGTGGGGCGAGCTGAGGGCTCGGAGTGTGGGGAGAGTTCAGGGCTGGGAGTGAGATGAGTTCTGGGCCAGGAGTGTGGGGTGTATTCAGGGCTCGGAGTGTGGGGACAGTTCAGAGCCCGGAGTGTGTGGTGAGTTCAGGGCTCGGAGTGTGGGGTGAGTTCTGGGCTGGGAGTGTGGGGTGAGTTCAGGGCTCGGAGTGTGTGGTGAGTTCAGGGCTCGGAGTGTAGGATGATTTCTGGGCTGGGAGTGTGGGGTGAGTTCAGGGCTCGGAGTGTGGGGTGAGTTCAGCGCTCGGAGTGTAGGATGATTTCTGGGCTCGGACTGTGGGGTCAGATCAGGGCTCGGAGTGTGGGGTGAGTTCAGGGCCGGGAGTGTGGGGTGAGTTCAGGGCCGGGAGTGTGGGGTGAGTTCAGGCTTTTATTTTAGGTTGAATCCAGGGCTTGGAGTGTGAGGTGAGTTCTAAGCTAAGAGTGTTGGGTGAGTTCAGGGCTCGGAGTGTGAGGTGAGTTCTGAGCTCGGAGTGTGGGGTGAGTTCAGGGCTGGGAGTGTGGGGTGAGTTCAGGGCTCGGAGTGTGGGGTGAGTTCAGGGCTGGCTGTGAGAGGTGAGTTCAGGTCTCGGAGTGTGGGGTGAGTTCAGGGCTGGGAGTGTGGCGAGAGTTCATGGCTCGGAGTGTGAGGTGAGTTCTGGGCTCGGATTGTGGGGTGAGTTCAGGGCTCGGAGTGTTGGGTGAGTTCAGGGCTCGGATTGTGGGGTGAGTTCAGGGCTCGGAGTGTGGGGAGAATTCAGGACTCCGCGTGTGGAGAGAGTTCAGGGCTGGGAGTGTGGGGTTTGTTCAGGGCATGGAGTGTGGGGCGAGTTCAGGGCTCGGAGTGTGGGGTGAGTTTGGGGCTCGGAGTAAGGTGTGGGTTTAGGGCTCGGAGTGTGGGGAGAATTTAGGGCTGGGAGTGAGATGAGTTCTGGGCCAGGAGTGTGGGGTGAATTCAGGGCTCAGAGTGTGGGGTGAGTTCAGGGCTCGGAGTGTGGGGTGAGTTCAGGCTCGGATTGTGGGTTGAGTCCAGGGCTTGGAGTGTGAGGTGAGTTCTAAGCTAAGAGTGTGGGGTGTGTTAAGGGCTCGGAGTGTGGGGTGAGTTTAGGGTTGGGAGTGTGGGGTGAGTTCAGGGCTCCGCGTGTGGAGAGAGTTCAGGGCTGGGAGTGTGCTGTCTGTTCAGGGCTCGGAGTGTGGAGAGAGTTCAGGACTCGGAGTGTGGGATGCATTTAGGGCTCGGAGTAAGGGGTGGGTTTAGGGCTTGGAGTGTGGGGAGAGTTCAGGTCTTGCAGTGAGATGAGTTCTGGGCTAGGAGTGTGGGGTGAGTTCAGGGCGCGGAGTGTCGGGTTAGTTCAGAGCTCGGAGTGTGGGGTGAGTTCAGGGGTCGGAGTGTGGGGTGTGTTCAGGCCTCGGATTGTGGTTTGAGTTCAGGGTTGGGAGTGTAGGGTGAGTTCTGGGCTCGAAGGGTGGGATGAGTCCAGGGCTCGGAGTGTGAAGGGAGTTCTGAGCTCGGAGTGTGGGGTGAGTTCAGGGCAGGGAGTGTGGGGCGAGTTAAGGGCTCGGAATGTGGGGTGAGTTCAGGGCTGGGAGTGTAGGGTGAGTTCAGGGCTCGGAGTGTGTGGTGAGTTCAGGGCTCGGAGTGTGGGGTGAGTTCAGGGCTCGGATTGTGGGGTGAGTTCAGGGCTCAGAGTGTGGGGTGAGTTCAGGGCTTGGATTGTGTGGAGAGTTCATGGCTCGGAGTGTGAGGTGAGTTCATGGCTCGGTGTGTGGGGTGAGTTCTAAGCTAGGAGTGTGGGGTGAGTTCAGGGCTGGGAGTGTGGATTGAGTTCAGGGCTCGGAGTGTGCGGTGAGTTCAGGGCTCGGAGTGTGGGGTGAGTTCAGGGCTCGGAGTGTGGGGTGAGTTCTGAGCTAAGACTGTGGGGTGAGTTCTGGGCTCGGAGTGTGGGTTGAGTTCTGGGCACGGAGTGTGGGCTGAGTTCAAGGCTCGGAGTGTGGGGCGAGTTCAGGGCTCGGAGTGTGGGGTGAGTTCAGGGCTGGGAGTGTGGGGAGAGTTCATGGTTCGGAGTGTGAGGTGAGTTCAGGACTCGGAGTGTGGGATGAGTTCAGGGCTGGGTGTGTGGGGAGAGTTCATGGCTCGGATTGTGGGGTGAGTTCAGGGCTCGGAGTGTGGGGAGAATTCAGGACTCCGCGTGTGGAGAGAGTTCAGGGCTGGGAGTGTGGGGTTTGTTCAGGGCATGGAGTGTGGGGCGAGTTCAGGGCTCGGAGTGTGGGGTGAGTTTGGGGCTCGGAGTAAGGTGCGGGTTTAGGGCTCGGAGTGTGGGGAGAGTTCAGGGCTGGAAGTGAGATGAGTTCTGGGCCAGGAGTGTGGGGTGAATTCAAGGCTCGGAGTGTGGGGACAGTTCAGAGCCCGGAGTGTGTGGTGAGTTCAGGGCTGGGAGTGTGGGGTGAGTTCTGGGCTGGGATTGTGGGGTGAGTTCAGGGTTGGGAGTGTCGGATGATTTCTGGGCTCGGAGTGTGGGGTGAGTTCAGGGCTCGGAGTGTGGGGTGAATTCTGGGCTCAGAGTGTGGGGTCAGATCAGGGCTCGGAGTGTGGGGTGAGTTCAGGGCCGGGAGTGTGGGGTGAGTTCAGGCTTGTATTGTAGGTTGAGTCCAGGGCTTGGAGTGTGAGGTGAGTTCTAAGCTAACAGTGTGGGGTGAGTTCAGGGCTAGGAGTGTGGGGTGAGTTCAGGGCTCCGCGTGTGGAGAGAGTTCAGGACTCGGAGTGTGGGGTGAGTTCAGGGCTCGGAGTGTGGGGTGAGTTCAGGGCTCGGAGTGTGGGGTGAGTTCAGGGCTCGGAGTGAGGGGTGAGTTCAGGGCTCGGAGTGTGGGGAGAGATCAGGGCTCAGAGTATGGGGAGAATTCAGGGCTCGGAGTAAGGGGCGGGTTTAGGGCTCGGAGTGTGGGGAGAGTTCAGGTCTTGCAGTGAGATGAGTTCTGGGCTAGGAGTGTGGGGTGAGTTCTGAGCTAGGACTGTGGGGTGAGTTCTGGGCTCGGAGTGTGGGTTGAGTTCAGGGCTCGGAGTGTAGGGTGAGTTCAGGGCTGGGAGTGTGGGGTCTGTTCAGGGCTCGGAGTGTGGGGCGAGTTCAGGGCTCGGAGTGTGAGGTGAGTTCAGGACTCGGATTGTGGGGTGAGTTCAGTGCTCGGAGTGTGGGGAGAATTCAGGACTCCGCGTGTGGAGAGAGTTCAGGGCTGGGAGTGTGGGGTTTGTTCAGGGCACGGAGTGTGGGGCGAGCTGAGGGCTCGGAGTGTGGGGAGAGTTCAGGGCTGGGAGTGAGATGAGTTCTGGGCCAGGAGTGTGGGGTGTATTCAGGGCTCGGAGTGTGGGGACAGTTCAGAGCCCGGAGTGTGTGGTGAGTTCAGGGCTCGGAGTGTGGGGTGAGTTCTGGGCTGGGAGTGTGGGGTGAGTTCAGGGCTCGGAGTGTGGGGTGAGTTCAGGGCTCGGAGTGTAGGATGATTTCTGGGCTCGGACTGTGGGGTCAGATCAGGGCTCGGAGTGTGGGGTGAGTTCAGGGCCGGGAGTGTGGGGTGAGTTCAGGGCCGGGAGTGTGGGGTGAGTTCAGGCTTTTATTTTAGGTTGAGTCCAGGGCTTGGAGTGTGAGGTGAGTTCTAAGCTAAGAGTGTTGGGTGAGTTCAGGGCTCGGAGTGTGAGGTGAGTTCTGAGCTCGGAGTGTGGGGTGAGTTCAGGGCTGGGAGTGTGGGGTGAGTTCAGGGCTTCGCGTGTGGAGAGAGTTCAGGACTCGGAGTCTGGGGTGCATTTAGGGCTCGGAGTAAGGGGTGGGTTTAGGGCTCGAAGTGTGGGGAGAGTTCAGGGCTTGCAGTGAGATGAGTTCTGGGCTAGGAGTGTGGGGTAAGTTCAGGGCTCGGAGTGTGGGGTTAGTTCAGAGCTCGGAGTGTGGGGCGAGTTCAGGGGTCGAAGGGTGGGATGAGTCCAGGGCTCGGAGTGTGAGGTGAGTTCTGAGCTAGGAGTGTGGGGTGAGTTCAGGGCAGGGAGTGTGGGGCGAGTTAAGGGCTCGAAATGTGGGGTGAGTTCACGGCTGGGAGTCTAGGGTGAGTTCAGGGCTCGGAGTGTGTGGTGAGTTCAGGGCTCGGAGTGTGGGGTGAGTTCAGGGCTCGGAGTGTGGGGTGAGTTCAGGGCTCGGAGTGTGGGGTGAGTTCAGGGCTCGGAGTGTGGGGTGAGGTCAGGGCTGGGAGTGTGGGGAGAGTTCATGGCTCGGAGTGTGGGGTGAGTTCAGGGCTCGGAGTGTGGGGTGAGTTCAGGGCTCGGAGTGTGGGGTGAGTTCAGGGCTCGGAGTGTGGGGTGAGTTCAGGGCTCGGAGTGTGGGGTGAGTTCAGGGCTCGGAGTGTGGGGTGAGTTCAGGGCTCGGAGTGTGGGGAGAGTTCAGGGCTGGGAGTGTGGGGTCTGTTCAGGGCTCGGAGTGTGGGGCGAGTTCAGGGCTCGGAGTGTGGGGTTAGTTTAGGGCTCGGAGGAAGGTACGGGTTTGGGCTCGGAGTATGGGGAGAGTTAAGGGCTGGGAGTGAGATAAGTTCTGGGCTAGGATTGTGGGGTGAATTCAGGGCTCGGAGTGTGGGGACAGTTCAGAGTTCGGAGTGTGTGGTGAGTTCAGGGCTTGGAGTGTGGGGTGAGTTCAGGGCTCGGAGTGTGGGGTGAGTTCTGGGTTCGGAGATTGAGATGAGTCCAGGGCTCGGAGTGTGGGGTGAGTTCAGGGCTCGGAGTGTGGGGTGAGTTCTGAGCTAGGAGTGTGGGGTGAGTTCTGGGCTCGGAGTGTGAGTTGAGTTCAGGGCTTGGAGTGTGGGGTGAGTTCAGGGCTCGGAGTGTGGGGTGAGTTCAGGGCTCGGAGTGTGGGGCGAGTTCAGGGCTGGGAGTGTGGGGAGAGTTCATGGCTCGGAGTGTGAGGTGAGTTCAGGGCTCGGAGTGTGGGGTGAATTCAGGGCTCGGAGTGTGGGGACAGTTCAGAGCTCGGAGTGTGTGGTGAGTTCAGGGCTCGGAGTGTGGGGTGAGTTCAGGGCTCGGATTGTGGGGTGAGTTCAGTGCTCGGAGTGTGGGGAGAATTCAGGGCTCCGCGTGTGGAGAGTGTTCAGGGCTGGGAGTGTGAGGTTTGTTCAGGGCACGGAGTGTGGGGCGAGCTGAGGTCTCGGAGTGTGGGGAGAGTTCAGGGCTGGGAGTGAGATGAGTTCTGGGCCAGGAGTGTGGGGTGAATTCAGGGCTCGGAGTGTGGGGACAGTTCAGAGCCCAGAGGTTGTCTTGAGTTCAGGGCTCGGAGTGTGTGGTGAGTTCAGGGCTCGGAGTGTGGGGTGAGTTCAGGGCTCGGAGTGTGGGGTGAGTTCAGGGCTCGGAGTGTGGGGTGAGTTCAGGGCTCGGAGTGTCGGGTGAGTTCAGGGCTCAGAGTGTGGGGTGAGTTCAGGGCTCGGACTGTGGGGTGAGTTCAGGTCTCGGAGTGTGGGGTGAGTTCAGGGCTCGGAGTGTGTGGTGAGTTCAGGGCTCGGAGTGTGGGGTGTGTTCAGGGCTCGGAGTGTGGGGTGAGTTCAGGGCTCGGAGTGTGGGGTGAGTTCAGGGCTCGGAGTGTGGGGTGAGTTCAGGGCTGGGAGTGTGGGGTTAGTTTAGGGCTCGGAGGAAGGTACGGGTTTGGGCTCGGAGTATGGGGAGAGTTAAGGGCTGGGAGTGAGATAAGTTCTAGGCTAGGATTGTGGGGTGAATTCAGGGCTCGGAGTGTGGGGACAGTTCAGAGCTCGGAGTGTGTGGTGAGTTCAGGGCTCGGAGTGTGGGGTGAGTTCAGGGCTCGGAGTGTGGGGTGAGTACAGGGCTCGGATTGTGGGGTGAGTTCAGTGCTCGGAGTGTGGGGAGAATTCAGGGCTCCGCGTGTGGAGAGTGTTCAGGGCTGGGAGTGTGAGGTTTGTTCAGGGCTCGGAGTGTGGGGCGAGCTGAGGTCTCGGAGTGTGGGGAGAGTTCAGGGCTGGGAGTGAGATGAGTTCTGGGCCAGGAGTGTGGGGTGAATTCAGGGCTCGGAGTGTGGGGACAGTTCAGAGCCCAGAGGTTGTCTTGAGTTCAGGGCTCGGAGTGTGGGGTGAGTTCTGGGCTGGGAGTGTGGGGTGAGTTCAGGGCTCGGAGTGTGGGGTGAGTTCAGGGCTCAGAGTGTGGGGTGAGTTCAGGGCTCGGAGTGTGGGGTGAGTTCAGGGCTCGGAGTGTGTGGTGAGTTCAGGGCTCGGAGTGTGGGGTGAGTTCAGGGCTCGGAGTGTGGGGTGAATTCAGGGCTCAGAGTGTGGGGTGAGTTCAGGGCTCGGAGTGTGGGGTGAGTTCAGGGCTCGGAGTGTGTGGTGAGTTCAGGGCTCGGAGTGTGGGGTGAGTTCAGGGCTCGGAGTGTGGGGTGAATTCAGGGCTCAGAGTGTGGGGTGAGTTCAGGGCTCGGAGTGTGGGGTGAGTTCAGGGCTCGGAGTGTGTGGTGAGTTCAGGGCTCGGAGTGTGGGGTGAGTTCAGGGCTCGGAGTGTGGGGAGAATTCAGGGCGCCGCGTGTGGAGAGAGTTCAGGGCTGGGAGTGTGGGGTCTGTTCAGGGCTCGGAATGTGGGGCGAGTTCAGGGCTCGGAGTGTGGGGTTAGTTTAGGGCTCGGAGGAAGGTGCGGGTTTAGGGCTCGGAGTATGGGGAGAGTTAAGGGCTGGGAGTGAGATAAGTTCTGGGCTAGGATTGTGGGGTGAGTTCAGGGCTCGGAGTGCGGGGTGAGTTCTGAACTGGGAGTGTGGGGTGAGTTCAGGGCTCGGCGGGAGGGGTGAGTTCAGGGTTGGGAGTGTAGGGTGATTTCTGGGCTCGGAGTGTGGGGTGAGTTCAGGGCTCGGAGTGTGGGGTGAGTTCTGAGCTAGGAGTGTGGGGTGAGTTCAGGGCTGGGAGTGTGGGGTGAGTTCAGGGCTCGGAGTGTGGGGTGAGTTCAGGGCTGGCTGTGAGAGGTGAGTTCAGGTCTCGGAGTGTGGGGTGAGTTCAGGGCTGGGACTGAGGGGTGAGTTCAGGTCTCGGAGTGTGGGGTGAGTTAGGTGCTCGGAGTGTGGGGTGAGTTCAGGGCTGGGAGTCTAGGGTGAGTTCAGGGCTCGGAGTGTGGGGTGAGTTCAGGGCTCGGAGTGTGGGGTGAGTTCAGGGCTCGGAGTGTGGAGTGAGTTCAGGGCTCGGAGTGTGGGGTGAGTTCAGGGCTCGGAGTGTGGGGTGAGTTCTGAGCTAGGACTGTGGGGTGAGTTCTGGGCTCGGAGTGTGGGCTGAGTTCAGGGCTCGGAGTGTGGGGCGAGGTCAGGGCTCGGAGTGTGGGGTGAGTTCAGGGCTGGGAGTGTGGGGAGAGTTCATGGTTCGGAGTGTGAGGTGAGTTCAGGACTCGGAGTTTGGGATGAGTTCAGGGCTGGGTGTGTGGGGAGAGTTCATGGCTCGGAGTGTGAGGTGAGTTCAGGGCTCGGATTGTGGGGTGAGTTCAGGGCTCGGAGTGTGGGGTGAGTTCAGGGCTCGGAGTGTGGGGAGAGTTCAGGACTCCGCGTGTGGAGAGAGTTCAGGGCTGGGAGTGTGGGGTTTCTTCAGGGCATGGAGTGTGGGGCGAGTTCAGGGCTCGGAGTGTGGGCTGAGTTTGGGGCTCGGAGTAAGGTGTGGGTTTAGGGCTCGGAGTGTGGGGAGAGTTCAGGGCTGGGAGTGAGATGAGCTCTGGGCCAGGAGTGTGGGGTGAATTCAGGGCTCGGAGTGTGGGGACAGTTCAGAGCCCGGAGTGTGTGGTGAGTTCTGGGCTCGGAGTGTGGGGTGAGTTCAGGGCTCGGAGTGTGGGGTGAGTTCTGGGCTGGGATTGTGGGGTGAGTTAAGGGTTGGGAGTGTAGGATGATTTCTGGGCTCGGAGTGTGGGGTGAGTTCTGGGCTCGGAGTGTGGGGTAAGTTCAGGGCTCGGAGTGTGGGGTGAGTTCAGGCTCGGATTGTGGGTTGAGTCCAGGGCTTGGAGTGTGAGGTGAGTTCTAAGCTAGGAGTGTGGGGTGAGTTCAGGGCTCGGAGTGTCAGGTGAGTTCTGAGCTAGGAGTGTGGGGTGTGTTAAGGGCTCGGAGTGTGGGGTGAGTTTAGGGCAGGGAGTCTGGGGTGAGTTCAGGGCTCCGCGTGTGGAGAGAGTTCAGGACTCGGAGTGTGGGGTGCATTTAGGGCTCGGAGTAAGGGGTGAGTTTAGGGCTCGGAGTGTGGGGAGAGTTCAGGTCTTGCAGTGAGATGAGTTCTGGGCTAGGAGTGTGGGGTGAGTTCAGGGCAGGGAGTGTGGGGCGAGTTAAGGGCTCGGAATGTGGGGTGAGTTCAGTGCTGGGAGTCTAGGGTGAGTTCAGGGCTCGGAGTGTGTGGTGAGTTCAGTGCTCGGAGTGTGGGCTGAGTTCAGGGCTGGGAGTGTGGGGAGAGTTCAGGGCTCGGAGTGCGGGGTGAGTTCTGAACTGGGAGTGTGGGGTGAGTTCAGGGCTCGGAGTGCGGGGTGAGTTCAGGGCTCAGAGTGTGGGCTGAGTTCAGAGCTCGGAGTGCGTGGTGAGTTCAGGGCTCGGAGTGCGGGGTGAGTTCTGAACTGGGAGTGTGGGGTGAGTTCAGGGCTCGGAGTGTGGGGTGAGTTCAGGGCTGGGAATGTGGGGTGAATTCAGGGCTGGGAGTGTGGGGTGAGTTCAGGGCTGGGAGTGTGGGGTGAGTTCAGGGCTCGGAGTGTGGGGTGAGTTCAGGGCTGGGAGTGTGAGGTGAGTTCAGGGCTCGGAGTGTGGGGTGAGTTCAGGGCTCGGAGTGTGGGGTGAGTTCTGAGCTAGGAGTGTGGGGTGAGTTCCGGGCTGGGAGTGTGGGGTGAGTTCAGGGCTCGGAGTGTGGGGTGAGTTCAGGGCTGGGAGTGTGGGGTGAGTTCATGGCTCGGAGTGTGAGGTGAGTTCTAGGCTCGGATTGTGGGGTGAGTTCAGGGCTCGGAGTGTTGGGTGAGTTCAGGGCTCGGATTGTGGGGTGAGTTCAGGGCTCGGAGTGTGGGGAGAATTCAGGACTCCGCGTGTGGAGAGAATTCAGGGCTCGGAGTGTGGGGTGAGTTCTGGGCTGGGAGTGTGGGGTGAGTTCAGGGCTCGGAGTGTGGGGTGAGTTCAGGCTCGGATTGTGGGTTGAGTCCAGGGCTTGGAGTGTGAGGTGAGTTCTAAGCTAGGAGTGTGGGGTGTGTTAAGGGCTCGGAGTGTGGGGTGAGTTTAGGGTTGGGAGTGTGGGGTGAGTTCAGGGCTCCGCGTGTGGAGAGAGTTCAGGGCTGGGAGTGTGCTGTCTGTTCAGGGCTCCGCGTGTGGAGAGAGTTCAGGACTCGGAGTGTGGGATGCATTTAGGGCTCGGAGTAAGGGGTGGGTTTAGGGCTTGGAGTGTGGGGAGAGTTCAGGTCTTGCAGTGAGATGAGTTCTGGGCTAGGAGTGTGGGGTGAGTTCAGGGCGCGGAGTGTCGGGTTAGTTCAGAGCTCGGAGTGTGGGGTGAGTTCAGGGGTCGGAGTGTGGGGTGTGTTCAGGCCTCGGATTGTGGTTTGAGTTCAGGGTTGGGAGTGTAGGGTGAGTTCTGGGCTCGAAGGGTGGGATGAGTCCAGGGCTCGGAGTGTGAAGGGAGTTCTGAGCTCGGAGTGTGGGGTGAGTTCAGGGCAGGGAGTGTGGGGCGAGTTAAGGGCTCGGAATGTGGGGTGAGTTCAGGGCTGGGAGTGTAGGGTGAGTTCAGGGCTCGGAGTGTGTGGTGAGTTCAGGGCTCGGAGTGTGGGGTGAGTTCAGGGCTCGGATTGTGGGGTGAGTTCAGGGCTCAGAGTGTGGGGTGAGTTCAGGGCTTGGATTGTGTGGAGAGTTCATGGCTCGGAGTGTGAGGTGAGTTCATGGCTCGGTGTGTGGGGTGAGTTCTAAGCTAGGAGTGTGGGGTGAGTTCAGGGCTGGGAGTGTGGGGTGAGTTCAGGGCTCGGAGTGTGGGGTGAGTTCAGGGCTGGCAGTGAGAGGTGAGTTCAGGTCTCGGAGTGTGGGGTGAGTTCAGGGCTGGGACTGAGGGGTGAGTTCAGCTCTCGGAGTGTGGGGTGAGTTAGCTGCTCGGAGTGTGGGGTGAGTTCAGGGCTGGGAGTCTAGGGTGAGTTCAGGGCTCGGATTGTGGGGTGAGTTCAGGGCTCGGAGTGTGGGCTGAGTTCAGGGCTCGGAGTGTGGGGAGAATTCAGAGCTCCGCGTGTGGAGAGAGTTCAGGGCTGGGAGTGTGGGCTCTGTTCAGGGCTCGGAGTGTGAGGCGAGTTCAGGGCTCGGAGTGTGGGGTGAGTTCAGGGCTGGGAGTGTGGGGAGAGTTCATGGGTCGGAGTGTGGGGTGTGTTCAGGCCTCGGATTGTGGTTTGAGTTCAGGGTTGGGAGTGTAGGGTGAGTTCTGGGCTCGAAGGGTGGGATGAGTCCAGGGCTCGGAGTGTGAAGGGAGTTCGGAGCTCGGAGTGTGGGGTGAGTTCAGGGCAGGGAGTGTGGGGCGAGTTAAGGGCTCGGAATGTGGGGTGAGTTCAGGGCTGGGAGTGTAGGGTGAGTTCAGGGCTCGGAGTGTGTGGTGAGTTTAGGGCTCGGAGTGTGGGGTGAGTTCAGGGCTCGGATTGTGGGGTGAGTTCAGGGCTCAGAGTGTGGGGTGAGTTCAGGGCTTGGATTGTGTGGAGAGTTCATGGCTCGGAGTGTGAGGTGAGTTCATGGCTCGGTGTGTGGGGTGAGTTCTAAGCTAGGAGTGTGGGGTGAGTTCAGGGCTGGGAGTGTGGGGTGAGTTCAGGGCTCGGAGTGTGGGGTGAGTTCAGGGCTGGCAGTGAGAGGTGAGTTCAGGTCTCGGAGTGTGGGGTGAGTTCAGGGCTGGGACTGAGGGGTGAGTTCAGCTCTCGGAGTGTGGGGTGAGTTAGCTGCTCGGAGTGTGGGGTGAGTTCAGGGCTGGGAGTCTAGGGTGAGTTCAGGGCTCGGAGTGTGGGGTGAGTTCAGGGCTCGGAGTGTGGGCTGAGTTCAGGGCTCGGAGTGTGGGGAGAATTCAGAGCTCCGCGTGTGGAGAGAGTTCAGGGCTGGGAGTGTGGGCTCTGTTCAGGGCTCGGAGTATGAGGCGAGTTCAGGGCTCGGAGTGTGGGGTGAGTTCAGGGCTGGGAGTGTGGGGAGAGTTCATGGGTCGGAGTGTGGGGTGTGTTCAGGCCTCGGATTGTGGTTTGAGTTCAGGGTTGGGAGTGTAGGGTGAGTTCTGGGCTCGAAGGGTGGGATGAGTCCAGGGCTCGGAGTGTGAAGGGAGTTCTGAGCTCGGAGTGTGGGGTGAGTTCAGGGCAGGGAGTGTGGGGCGAGTTAAGGGCTCGGAATGTGGGGTGAGTTCAGGGCTGGGAGTGTAGGGTGAGTTCAGGGCTCGGAGTGTGTGGTGAGTTCAGGGCTCGGAGTGTGGGGTGAGTTCAGGGCTTGGATTGTGGGGTGAGTTCAGGGCTCAGAGTGTGGGGTGAGTTCAGGGCTTGGATTGTGTGGAGAGTTCATGGCTCGGAGTGTGAGGTGAGTTCATGGCTCGGTGTGTGGGGTGAGTTCTAAGCTAGGAGTGTGGGGTGAGTTCAGGGCTGGGAGTGTGGGGTGAGTTCAGGGCTCGGAGTGTGGGGTGAGTTCAGGGCTGGCAGTGAGAGGTGAGTTCAGGTCTCGGAGTGTGGGGTGAGTTCAGGGCTGGGACTGAGGGGTGAGTTCAGCTCTCGGAGTGTGGGGTGAGTTCAGGGCTCGGATTGTGGGGTGAGTTCAGGGCTCAGAGTGTGGGGTGAGTTCAGGGCTTGGATTGTGTGGAGAGTTCATGGTTCGGAGTGTGGGGTGAGTTCAGGGCTCGGAGTGCGGGGTTAGTTCAGAGCTTGGAGTGTGGGGTGAGTTCAGGGGTTGGAGTGTGGGGTGTGTTCAGGCCTCGGATTGTGGTGTGACTTCAGGGTTGGGAGTGTAGGGTGAGTTCTGGGCTCGAAGGGTGGGATGAGTCCAGGGCTCGGAGTGTGTGGTGAGTTCTGGGCTAGGAGTGTGGGGTGAGTTCAGGGCAGGGAGTGTGGGGCGCGTTAAGGGCTCGGAATGTGCGGTGAGTTCAGTGCTGGGAGTCTAGGGTGAGTTCAGGTCTCGGAGTGTGTGGTGAGTTCAGGGCTCGGAGTGTGGGGTGAGTTCAGGGCTCAGAGTGTGGGCTGAGTTCAGGGCTGGGAGTGTGGGGAGAGTTCATGGCTCGGAGTGTGATGTGAGTTCATGGTTCGGAGTGTGGGGTGAGTTCAGGGCTCGGAGTGTGGGGAGAATTCAGGGCTCCGCGTGTGGAGAGAGTTCAGGGCTGGGAGTGTGGTGTCTGTTCAGGGCTCGGAGTGTGGGGCGAGTTCAGGGCTCGGAGTGTGGGGTTAGTTTAGGGCTCGGAGGAAGGTGCGGGTTTAGGGCTCGGAGTATGGGGAGAGTTAAGGGCTGGGAGTGAGATAAGTTCTGGGCTAGGATTGTGGGGTGAATTTAGGGCTCGGAGTGTGGGGAGAGTTCAGAGCTCGGAGTGTGTGGTGAGTTCAGGGCTCGGAGTGCGGGGTGAGTTCTGAATTGGGAGTGTGGGGTGAGTTCAGGGCTCGGAGTGTGGGGTGAGTTCAGGGCTGGCTGTAAGAGGTGAGTTCAGGACTCGGAGTGTGGGGTGAGTTCAGGGCTGGGAGTGTGGGGAGAGTTCATGGCTCGGAGTGTGAGGTGAGTTCTAGGCTCGGATTGTGGGGTGAGTTCAGGGCTCGGATTGTGGGGTGAGTTCAGGGCTCGGAGTGTGGGGAGAATTCAGGGCTGGGAGTGTGGGGTTTGTTCAGGGCATGGAGTGTGGGGCGAGTTCAGGGCTCGGAGTGTGGGGTGAGTTTGGGGCTCGGAGTAAGGTGTGGGTTTAGGGCTCGGAGTGTGGGGAGAATTTAGGGCTGGGAGTGAGATGAGTTCTGGGCCAGGAGTGTGGGGTGAATTCAGGGCTCGGAGTGTGGGGACAGTTCAGAGCCCGGAGTGTGTGGTGAGTTCAGGGCTCGGAGTGTGGGGTGAGTTCTGGGCTGGGAGTGTGGGGTGAGTTCTGGGCTGGGAGTGTGGGGTGAGTTCAGGGCTCGGAGTGTGGGGTGAGTTCAGGCTCGGATTGTGGGTTGAGTCCAGGGCTTGGAGTGTGAGCTGAGTTCTAAGCTAGGAGTGTGGGGTGTGTTAAGGGCTCGGAGTGTCGGGTGAGTTTAGCATTGGGAGTGTGGGGTGAGTTCAGGGCTCCGCGTGTGGAGAGAGTTCAGGACTCGGAGTGTGGGGTGAGTTCAGGGCTGGGAGTGTGCTGTCTGTTCAAGGCTCGGAGTGTGGAGAGAGTTCAGGGCTCGGAGTGTGGGATGCATTTAGGGCTCGGAGTAAGGGGTGGGTTTAGGGCTCGGAGTGTGGGGAGAGTTCAGGTCTTGCAGTGAGATGAGTTCTGGGCTAGGAGTGTGGGGTGATTTCAGGGCGCGGAGTGTCGGGTTAGTTCAGAGCTCGGAGTGTGGGGTGAGTTCAGGGGTCGGAGTGTGGGGTGTGTTCAGGCCTCGGATTGTGGTTTGAGTTCAGGGTTGGGAGTGTCGGGTGAGTTCTGGGCTCGAAGGGTGGGATGAGTCCAGGGCTCGGAGTGTGAAGTGAGTTCTGAGCTAGGAGTGTGGGGTGAGTTCAGGGCAGGGAGTGTGGGGCGAGTTAAGGGCTCGGAATGTGGGGTGAGTTCAGGGCTGGGAGTGTAGGGTGAGTTCAGGGCTCGGAGTGTGTGGTGAGTTCAGGGCTCGGAGTGTGGGGTGAGTTCAGGGCTCGGAGTGTGGGTGAGTTCAGGGCTCAGAGTGTGGGGTGAGTTCAGGGCTTGGATTGTGTGGAGAGTTCATGGCTCGGAGTGTGAGGTGAGTTCATGGCTCGGTGTGTGGGGTGAGTTCTAAGCTAGGAGTGTGGGGTGAGTTCAGGGCTGGGAGTGTGGGGTGAGTTCAGGGCTCGGAGTGTGGGGTGAGTTCAGGGCTGGCAGTGAGAGGTGAGTTCAGGTCTCGGAGTGTGGGGTGAGTTCAGGGCTGGGACTGAGGGGTGAGTTCAGCTCTCGGAGTGTGGGGTGAGTTAGCTGCTCGGAGTGTGGGGTGAGTTCAGGGCTGGGAGTCTAGGGTGAGTTCAGGGCTCGGAGTGTGGGGTGAGTTCAGGGCTCGGAGTGTGGGCTGAGTTCAGGGCTCGGAGTGTGGGGAGAATTCAGAGCTCCGCGTGTGGAGAGAGTTCAGGGCTGGGAGTGTGGGCTCTGTTCAGGGCTCGGAGTGTGGGGCGAGTTCAGGGCTCGGAGTGTGGGGTGAGTTCAGGGCTGGGAGTGTGGGGAGAGTTCTGGGCTCGAAGGGTGGGATGAGTCCAGGGCTCGGAGTGTGTGGTGAGTTCTGGGCTAGGAGTGTGGGGTGAGTTCAGGGCAGGGAGTGTGGGGCGCGTTAAGGGCTCGGAATGTGCGGTGAGTTCAGTGCTGGGAGTCTAGGGTGAGTTCAGGTCTCGGAGTGTGTGGTGAGTTCAGGGCTCGGAGTGTGGGGTGAGTTCAGGGCTCAGAGTGTGGGCTGAGTTCAGGGCTGGGAGTGTGGGGAGAGTTCATGGCTCGCAGTGTGATGTGAGTTCATGGTTCGGAGTGTGGGGTGAGTTCAGGGCTCGGAGTGTGGGGAGAATTCAGGGCTCCGCGTGTGGAGAGAGTTCAGGGCTGGGAGTGTGGTGTCTGTTCAGGGCTCGGAGTGTGGGGCGAGTTCAGGGCTCGGAGTGTGGGGTTAGTTTAGGGCTCGGAGGAAGGTGCGGGTTTAGGGCTCGGAGTATGGGGAGAGTTAAGGGCTGGGAGTGAGATAAGTTCTGGGCTAGGATTGTGGGGTGAATTTAGGGCTCGGAGTGTGGGGAGAGTTCAGAGCTCGGAGTGTGTGGTGAGTTCAGGGCTCGGAGTGCGGGGTGAGTTCTGAATTGGGAGTGTGGGGTGAGTTCAGGGCTCGGAGTGTGGGGTGAGTTCAGGGCTGGCTGTAAGAGGTGAGTTCAGGACTCGGAGTGTGGGGTGAGTTCAGGGCTGGGAGTGTGGGGAGAGTTCATGGCTCGGAGTGTGAGGTGAGTTCTAGGCTCGGATTGTGGGGTGAGTTCAGGGCTCGGAGTGTGGGGTGAGTTCAGGGCTCGGATTGTGGGGTGAGTTCAGGGCTCGGAGTGTGGGGAGAATTCAGGGCTGGGAGTGTGGGGTTTGTTCAGGGCATGGAGTGTGGGGCGAGTTCAGGGCTCGGAGTGTGGGGTGAGTTTGGGGCTCGGAGTAAGGTGTGGGTTTAGGGCTCGGAGTGTGGGGAGAATTTAGGGCTGGGAGTGAGATGAGTTCTGGGCCAGGAGTGTGGGGTGAATTCAGGGCTCGGAGTGTGGGGACAGTTCAGAGCCCGGAGTGTGTGGTGAGTTCAGGGCTCGGAGTGTGGGGTGAGTTCTGGGCTGGGAGTGTGGGGTGAGTTCTGGGCTGGGAGTGTGGGGTGAGTTCAGGGCTCGGAGTGTGGGGTGAGTTCAGGCTCGGATTGTGGGTTGAGTCCAGGGCTTGGAGTGTGAGCTGAGTTCTAAGCTAGGAGTGTGGGGTGTGTTAAGGGCTCGGAGTGTCGGGTGAGTTTAGCATTGGGAGTGTGGGGTGAGTTCAGGGCTCCGCGTGTGGAGAGAGTTCAGGACTCGGAGTGTGGGGTGAGTTCAGGGCTGGGAGTGTGCTGTCTGTTCAAGGCTCGGAGTGTGGAGAGAGTTCAGGGCTCGGAGTGTGGGATGCATTTAGGGCTCGGAGTAAGGGGTGGGTTTAGGGCTCGGAGTGTGGGGAGAGTTCAGGTCTTGCAGTGAGATGAGTTCTGGGCTAGGAGTGTGGGGTGATTTCAGGGCGCGGAGTGTCGGGTTAGTTCAGAGCTCGGAGTGTGGGGTGAGTTCAGGGGTCGGAGTGTGGGGTGTGTTCAGGCCTCGGATTGTGGTTTGAGTTCAGGGTTGGGAGTGTCGGGTGAGTTCTGGGCTCGAAGGGTGGGATGAGTCCAGGGCTCGGAGTGTGAAGTGAGTTCTGAGCTAGGAGTGTGGGGTGAGTTCAGGGCAGGGAGTGTGGGGCGAGTTAAGGGCTCGGAATGTGGGGTGAGTTCAGGGCTGGGAGTGTAGGGTGAGTTCAGGGCTCGGAGTGTGTGGTGAGTTCAGGGCTCGGAGTGTGGGGTGAGTTCAGGGCTCGGAGTGTGGGTGAGTTCAGGGCTCAGAGTGTGGGGTGAGTTCAGGGCTTGGATTGTGTGGAGAGTTCATGGCTCGGAGTGTGAGGTGAGTTCATGGCTCGGTGTGTGGGGTGAGTTCTAAGCTAGGAGTGTGGGGTGAGTTCAGGGCTGGGAGTGTGGGGTGAGTTCAGGGCTCGGAGTGTGGGGTGAGTTCAGGGCTGGCAGTGAGAGGTGAGTTCAGGTCTCGGAGTGTGGGGTGAGTTCAGGGCTGGGACTGAGGGGTGAGTTCAGCTCTCGGAGTGTGGGGTGAGTTAGCTGCTCGGAGTGTGGGGTGAGTTCAGGGCTGGGAGTCTAGGGTGAGTTCAGGGCTCGGAGTGTGGGGTGAGTTCAGGGCTCGGAGTGTGGGCTGAGTTCAGGGCTCGGAGTGTGGGGAGAATTCAGAGCTCCGCGTGTGGAGAGAGTTCAGGGCTGGGAGTGTGGGCTCTGTTCAGGGCTCGGAGTGTGGGGCGAGTTCAGGTCTCGGAGTGTGGGGTGAGTTCAGGGCTGGGAGTGTGGGGAGAGTTCATGGTTCGGAGTGTGGGGTGAGTTCAGGGCTCGGAGTGTGGGGTGAGTTCAGGGGTTGGAGTGTGGGGTGTGTTCAGGCCTCGGATTGTGGTGTGACTTCAGGGTTGGGAGTGTAGGGTGAGTTCTGGGCTCGAAGGGTGGGATGAGTCCAGGGCTCGGAGTGTGAGGTGAGTTCTGGGCTAGGAGTGTGGGGTGAGTTCAGGGCTCAGAGTGTGGGGAGAGTTCAGGGCTGGGAGTGTGGGGTCTGTTCAGGGCTCGGAGTGTGGGGCGAGTTCAGGGCTCGGAGTGTGGGGTTAGTTTAGGGCTCGGAGGAAGGTACGGGTTTGGGCTCGGAGTATGGGGAGAGTTAAGGGCTGGGAGTGAGATAAGTTCTGGGCTAGGATTGTGGGGTGAATTCAGGGCTCGGAGTGTGGGGACAGTTCAGAGTTCGGAGTGTGTGGTGAGTTCAGGGCTTGGAGTGTGGGGTGAGTTTAGGGCTTGGATTGTGTGGAGAGTTCATGGCTCGGAGTGTGGGGTGAGTTCTGGGTTCGGAGTTTCAGATGAGTCCAGGGCTCGGAGTTTGGGGTGAGTTCAGGGCTCGGAGTGTGGGGTGAGTTCTGAGCTAGGAGTGTGGGGTGAGTTCTGGGCTCGGAGTGTGAGTTGAGTTCAGGGCTTGGAGTGTGGGGTGAGTTCAGGGCTCGGAGTGTGGGGTGAGTTCAGGGCTCGGAGTGTGGGGCGAGTTCAGGGCTGGGAGTGTGGGGAGAGTTCAGGGCTCGGAGTGTGAGGTGAGTTCAGGGCTCGGAGTGTGGGGTGAGTTCAGGGCTCGGAGTGTGGGGTGAGTTCAGGGCTCGGAGTGTGGGGTGAGTTCAGGGCTCGGAGTGTCGGGTGAGTTCAGGGCTCAGAGTGTGGGGTGAGTTCAGGGCTCGGACTGTGGGGTGAGTTCAGGTCTCGGAGTGTGGGGTGAGTTCAGGGCTCGGAGTGTGTGGTGAGTTCAGGGCTCGGAGTGTGGGGTGAGTTCAGGGCTCGGAGTGTGGGGTGAGTTCAGGGCTCGGAGTGTGGGGTGAGTTCAGGGCTCGGAGTGTGGGGTGAGTTCAGGGCTCGGAGTGTGGGGTGAGTTCAGGGCTCGGAGTGTGGGGAGAATTCAGGGCTCCGCGTGTGGAGAGAGTTCAGGGCTGGGAGTGTGGGGTCTGTTCAAGGCTCGGAGTGTGGGGCGAGTTCAGGGCTGGGAGTGTGGGGTCTGTTCAGGGCTCGGAGTGTGGGGCGAGTTCAGGGCTCGGAGTGTGGGGTTAGTTTAGGGCTCGGAGGAAGGTACGGGTTTGGGCTCGGAGTATGGGGAGAGTTAAGGGCTGGGAGTGAGATAAGTTCTGGGCTAGGATTGTGGGGTGAATTCAGGGCTCGGAGTGTGGGGACAGTTCAGAGCTCGGAGTGTGTGGTGAGTTCAGGGCTCGGAGTGTGGGGTGAGTTCAGGGCTCGGAGTGTGGGGTGAGTACAGGGCTCGGATTGTGGGGTGAGTTCAGTGCTCGGAGTGTGGGGAGAATTCAGGGCTCCGCGTGTGGAGAGTGTTCAGGGCTGGGAGTGTGAGGTTTGTTCAGGGCACGGAGTGTGGGGCGAGCTGAGGTCTCGGAGTGTGGGGAGAGTTCAGGGCTGGGAGTGAGATGAGTTCTGGGCCAGGAGTGTGGGGTGAATTCAGGGCTCGGAGTGTGGGGACAGTTCAGAGCCCAGAGGTTGTCTTGAGTTCAGGGCTCGGAGTGTGGGGTGAGTTCTGGGCTGGGAGTGTGGGGTGAGTTCAGGGCTCGGAGTGTGGGGTGAGTTCAGGGTTGGGAGTGTAGGATGATTTCTGGGCTCGGAGTGTGGGGTGAGTTCAGGGCTCGGAGTGTGGGGTGAGTTCTGGGCTCGGAGTGTGGGGTAAGTTCAGGGCTCGGAGTGTGGGGTGAGTTCAGGGCCGGGAGTGTGGGGTGAGTTCAGGCTTGGATTGTGGGTTGAGTCCAGGGCTTGGAGTGTGAGGTGAGTTCTAAGCTAAGAGTGTGGGGTGAGTTCAGGGCGGGGAGTGAGGGGTGAGTTCAGTGCTGGGAGTGTGGGGTGAGTTCAGGGCTTCGCGTGCGGAGAGAGTTCAGCACTCGGAGTGTGGGATGCATTTAGGGCTCGGAGTAAGGGGTGGGTTTAGGGCTCGGAGTGTGGGGAGAGTTCAGGGCTTGCAGTGAGATGAGTTCTGGGCTAGGAGTGTGGGATGAGTCCAGGGCTCGGAGTGTGAGGTGAGTTCTGAGCTAGGAGTGTGAGGTGAGTTCTGGGCTGGGAGTGTGGGGTGAGTTCTGGGTTCGGAGTTTGAGATGAGTTCAGGGCTCGGAGTGTGGGGTGAGTTCAGAGCTCGGAGTGTGGGGTGAGTTCAGGGGTCGAAGGGTGGGATGTGTCCAGGGCTCGGAGTGTGAGGTGAGTTCTGAGCTAGGAGTGTGGGGTGAGTTCAGGGCAGGGAGTCTAGGGTGAGTTCAGGGCTCGGAGTGTGTGGTGAGTTCAGGGCTCGGAGTGTGGGGTGAGTTCAGGGCTCGGAATGTGGGGTGAGTTCACGGCTGGGAGTCTAGGGTGAGTTCAGGGCTCGGAGTGTGTGGTGAGTTCAGGGCTCGGAGTGTGGGGTGAGTTCAGGGCTCGGAGTGTGGGGTGAGTTCAGGGCTCGGAGTGTGGGGTGAGTTCAGGGCTCGGAGTGTGGGGTGAGTTCAGGGCTGGGAGTGTGGGGAGAGTTCATGGCTCGGAGTGTGGGGTGAGTTCAGGGCTCGGAGTGTGGGGTGAGTTCAGGGCTCGGAGTGTGGGGTGAGTTCAGGGCTCGGAGTGTGGGGTGAGTTCAGGGCTCGGAGTGTGGGGTGAGTTCAGGGCTCGGAGTGTGGGGTGAGTTCAGGGCTCGGAGTGTGGGGAGAATTCAGGGCTCCGCGTGTGGAGAGAGTTCAGGGCTGGGAGTGTGGGGTCTGTTCAGGGCTCGGAGTGTGGGGCGAGTTCAGGGCTCGGAGTGTGGGGTTAGTTTAGGGCTCGGAGGAAGGTACGGGTTTGGGCTCGGAGTATGGGGAGAGTTAAGGGCTGGGAGTGAGATAAGTTCTGGGCTAGGATTGTGGGGTGAATTCAGGGCTCGGAGTGTGGGGACAGTTCAGAGTTCGGAGTGTGTGGTGAGTTCAGGGCTTGGAGTGTGTGGTGAGTTCAGGGCTAGGAGTGTGGGGTGAGTTCAGGGCTTGGAGTGTGGGGTGAGTTCAGGGCTCAGAGTGTGGGGTGAGTTCTGGGTTCGGAGTTTGAGATGAGTCCAGGGCTCGGAGTGTGGGGTGAGTTCAGGGCTCGGAGTGTGGGGTGAGTTCTGAGCTAGGAGTGTGGGGTGAGTTCTGGGCTCGGAGTGTGAGTTGAGTTCAGGGCTTGGAGTGTGGGGTGAGTTCAGGGCTCGGAGTGTGGGGTGAGTTCAGGGCTCGGAGTGTGGGGCGAGTTCAGGGCTGGGAGTGTGGGGAGAGTTCATGGTTCGGAGTGTGAGGTGAGTTCAGGGCTCAGAGTGTGGGGTGAGTTCATGGCTCGGAGTGTAGTGTGAGTTCAGGGCTGGGAGTTAGGGGTGAGTTCAGGGCTGGGAGTGTGGGGAGAGTTCATGGCTCGGAGTGTGAGGTGAGTTCAGGGCTCGGAGTGTGGGGTGAGTTCAGGGCTCGGAGTGTGGGGTGAGTTCAGGGCTCGGAGTGTGGGGTGAGTTCAGGGCTCGGAGTGTCGGGTGAGTTCAGGGCTCAGAGTGTGGGGTGAGTTCAGGGCTCGGACTGTGGGGTGAGTTCAGGTCTCGGAGTGTGGGGTGAGTTCAGGGCTCGGAGTGTGTGGTGAGTTCAGGGCTCGGAGTGTGGGGTGAGTTCAGGGCTCGGAGTGTGGGGTGAGTTCAGGGCTCGGAGTGTGGGGTGAGTTCAGGGCTCGGAGTGTGGGGTGAGTTCAGGGCTCGGAGTGTGGGGAGAGTTCAGGGCTGGGAGTGTGGGGTCTGTTCAGGGCTCGGAGTGTGGGGCGAGTTCAGGGCTCGGAGTGTGGGGTTAGTTTAGGGCTCGGAGGAAGGTACGGGTTTGGGCTCGGAGTATGGGGAGAGTTAAGGGCTGGGAGTGAGATAAGTTCTGGGCTAGGATTGTGGGGTGAATTCAGGGCTCGGAGTGTGGGGACAGTTCAGAGCTCGGAGTGTGTGGTGAGTTCAGGGCTCGGAGTGTGGGGTGAGTTCAGGGCTCGGAGTGTGGGGTGAGTTCAGGGCTCGGAGTGTGGGGACAGTTCAGAGCTCGGAGTGTGTGGTGAGTTCAGGGCTCGGAGTGTGGGGTGAGTTCAGGGCTCGGAGTGTGGGGTGAGTACAGGGCTCGGATTGTGGGGTGAGTTCAGTGCTCGGAGTGTGGGGAGAATTCAGGGCTCCGCGTGTGGAGAGTGTTCAGGGCTGGGAGTGTGAGGTTTGTTCAGGGCACGGAGTGTGGGGCGAGTTCAGGGCTCGGAGTGTGGGGAGAGTTCAGGGCTGGGAGTGAGATGAGTTCTGGGCCAGGAGTGTGGGGTGAATTCAGGGCTCGGAGTGTGGGGACAGTTCAGAGCCCAGAGGTTGTCTTGAGTTCAGGGCTCGGAGTGTGGGGTGAGTTCTGGGCTGGGAGTGTGGGGTGAGTTCAGGGCTCGGAGTGTGGGGTGAGTTCAGGGTTGGGAGTGTAGGATGATTTCTGGGCTCGGAGTGTGGGGTGAGTTCAGGGCTCGGAGTGTGGGGTGAGTTCTGGGCTCGGAGTGTGGGGTAAGTTCAGGGCTCGGAGTGTGGGGTGAGTTCAGGGCCGGGAGTGTGGGGTGAGTTCAGGCTTGGATTGTGGGTTGAGTCCAGGGCTTGGAGTGTGAGGTGAGTTCTAAGCTAAGAGTGTGGGGTGAGTTCAGGGCGGGGAGTGAGGGGTGAGTTCAGTGCTGGGAGTGTGGGGTGAGTTCAGGGCTTCGCGTGCGGAGAGAGTTCAGCACTCGGAGTGTGGGATGCATTTAGGGCTCGGAGTAAGGGGTGGGTTTAGGGCTCGGAGTGTGGGGAGAGTTCAGGGCTTGCAGTGAGATGAGTTCTGGGCTAGGAGTGTGGGATGAGTCCAGGGCTCGGAGTGTGAGGTGAGTTCTGAGCTAGGAGTGTGAGGTGAGTTCTGGGCTGGGAGTGTGGGGTGAGTTCTGGGTTCGGAGTTTGAGATGAGTTCAGGGCTCGGAGTGTGGGGTGAGTTCAGGGCTGGGAGTGTGGGGTGAGTTCAGGGCTCGGAGTGTGGGGTGAGTTCAGGGCTGGGAGTGTGGGGTGAGTTCAGGGCTCGGAGTGTGGGGTGAGTTCAGGGCTCGGAGTGTGGAGTGAGTTCAGGGCTCGGAGTGTGCGGTGAGTTCAGGGCTCGGAGTGTGGGGTGAGTTCAGGGCTCGGAGTGTGGGGTGAGTTCAGGGCTCGGAGTGTGGGGTGAGTTCAGGGCTCGGAGTGTGGGGCGAGTTCAAAGCTCGGAGTTTGGGGTGAGTTCAGGGCTGGGAGTGTGGGGAGAGTTCATGGTTCGGAGTGTGAGGTGAGTTCAGGGCTCGGATTGTGGGGTGAGTTCAGGGCTCGGAGTGTGGGGTGAGTTCAGGGCTCGGATTGTGGGGTTTGTTCAGGGCATGGAGTGTGGGGCGAGTTCAGGGCTCGGAGAGCGGGGTGAGTTTGGGGCTCGGAGTAAGGTGTGGGTTTAGGGCTCGGAGTGTGGGGAGAGTTCAGGGCTGGGATTGTGGGGTGAGTTCAGGGTTGGGAGTGTAGAATGATTTCTGGGCTCGGAGTGTGGGGTGAGTTCAGGGCTCGGAGTGTGGGGTGAGTTCTGGGCTCGGAGTGTGGGGTAAGTTCAGGGCTCGGAGTGTGGGGTGAGTTCAGGCTCGGATTGTGGGTTGAGTCCAGGGCTTGGAGTGTGAGGTGAGTTCTAAGCTAGGAGTGTGGGGTGAGTTCAGTGCTCGGAGTGTGGGGTGAGTTCTGAGCTCGGAGTGTGGGGTGAGTTCAGGGCTGGGAGTGAGGGGTGAGTTCAGGTCTCGGAGTGTGGGGTGTGTTAAGGGCTCGGAGTGTGGGGTGAGTTTAGGGCTGGGAGTGTGGGGAGAGTTCAGGTCTTGCAGTGAGATGAGTTCTGGGCTAGGAGTGTGGGGTGAGTTCAGGGCAGGGAGTGTGGGGCGAGTTAAGGGCTCGGAATGTGGGGTGAGTTCAGTGCTGGGAGTCTAGGGTGAGTTCAGGGCTCGGAGTGTGTGGAGAGTTCAGGGCTCGGAGTGTGGGGTGAGTTCAGGGCTCGGAGTGCGGGGTGAGTTCAGGGCTCAGAGTGTGGGGTGAGTTCAGGGCTGGGAGTGTGGGGAGAGTTCATGGCTCGGAGTGTGAGGTGAGTTCATGGCTCGGAGTGTGGGGTGAGTTCAGGGCTCGGAGTGTGGGGTGAGTTCAGGGCTCGGAGTGTGGGGAGAATTCAGGGCTCCGCGTGTGGAGAGAGTTCAGGGCTGGGAGTGTGGGGCGAGTTCGGGGCTCGGAGTGTGGGATGAGTTTAGGGCTCGGAGTAAGGTGCGGGTTTAGGGCTGGGAGTGTGAGGAGAGTAAGGGCTGGGAGTGAGATGAGTTCTGGGCTAGGAGTGTGGGGTGAGTTCAGGGCTTGGAATGTGTGGTGAGTTCAGGGCTCAGATTGTGGGGTGAGTTCTGAACTGGGAGTGTGGGGTGAGTTCAGGCCTCGGAGTGAGGGGTGAGTTCAGGGTTGGGAGTGTAGGGTGATTTCTGGGGTCGGAGTTGGGGGTGAGTTCAGGGCTCGGAGTGTGGGGTGAGTTCTGGGCTCGGAGTTTGAGATGAGTCCAGGGCTCGGAGTGTGGGGTGAGTTCTGAGCTAGGACTGCGGGGTGAGTTCTGGGCTCGGAGTGTGGGTTGAGTTCAGGGCTCGGAGTGTAGGGTGAGTTCAGGCCTGGGAGTGTGGGGTCTGTTCAGGGATCGGAGTGTGGGGCGAGTTCAGGGCTCGGAGTGTGGGGCGAGTTCAGGGCTGGGAGTGTGGGGAGAGTTCATGGTTCGGAATGTGAGGTGAATTCAGGGCTCGGAATGTGGGGTGAGTTCAGGGCTCGGAGTGTGGGGTGAGTACAGGACTCGGATTGTGGGGTGAGTTCAGTGCTCGGAGTGTGGGGAAAATTCAGGCCTCCACGTGTGGAGAGAGTTCAGGGCAGGGAGTGTGGGGTTTGTTTAGGGCACGGAGTGTGGGGCGAGCTGAGGGCTCGGAGCGTGGGGAGAGTTCAGGGCTGGGAGTGAGATGAGTTCTGGGCCAGGAGTGTGGGGTGTATTCAGGGCTCAGAGTGTGGGGTCAGATCAGGGCTCGGAGTGTGGGGTGAGTTCAGGGCCGGGAGTGTGGGGTGAGTTCAGGCTTGTATTTTAGGTTGAGTCCAGGGCTTGGAGTGTGAGGTGAGTTCTAAGCTAAGAGTGTTGGGTGAGTTCAGGGCTCGGAGTGTGAGGTGAGTTCTGAGCTCGGAGTGTGGGGTGAGTTCAGGGCTGGGAGTGTGGGGTGAGTTCAGGGCTTCGCGTGTGGAGAGAGTTCAGGACTCGGAGTGTGGGGTGAGTTCAGGGCTGGGAGTGTGGTGACTGTTCAGGGCTCGCAGTGTGGAGAGAGTTCAGGACTCGGAGTCTGGGGTGCATTTAGGGCTCGGAGTAAGGGGTGGGTTTAGGGCTCGGAGTGTGGGGAGAGTTCAGGGCTTGCAGTGAGATGAGTTCTGGGCTGGGATTGTGGGGTGAGTTCAGGGTTGGGAGTGTAAAATTATTTCTGGGCTCGGAGTGTGGGGTGAGTTCAGGGCTCGGAGTGTGGGGTGAGTTCTGGGCTCGGAGTGTGGGGTAAGTTCAGGGCTCGGAGTGTGGGGTGAGTTCAGGCTCGGATTGTGGGTTGAGTCCAGGGCTTGGAGTGTGAGGTGAGTTCTAAGCTAGGAGTGTGGGGTGAGTTCAGGGCTCGGAGTGTGGGGTGAGTTCTGGGCTGGGAGTGAGGGGTGAGTTCAGGTCTCGGAGTGTGGGGTGTGTTAAGGGCTCGGAGTGTGGGGTGAGTTTAGGGCTGGGAGTGTGGGGTGAGCTCAGGGCTCCGCGTGTGGAGAGAGTTCAGGACTCGGAGTGTGGGGTGAGTTCAGGGCTGGGAGTGTGGTGTCTGTTCAGGGCTCGGAGTGTGGAGAGCGTTCAGGAATCGGAGTGTGGGGTGCATTTCGGGCTCGGAGTAAGGGGTGGGTTTAGGGCTCGGAGTGTGGGGAGAGTTCAGGTCTTGCAGTGAGATGAGTTCTGGGCTAGGAGTGTGGGGTGAGTTCAGTGCTGGGAGTCTAGGGTGAGTTCAGGGCTCGGGGTGTGTGGAGAGTTCAGGGCTCGGAGTGCGGGGTGAGTTCAGGGCTCGGAGTGTGGGGAGAATTCAGGGCTCCGCGTGTGGAGAGATTTCAGGGCTGGGAGTGTGGGGTTAGTTTAGGGCTCGGAGTAAGGTGCGGGTTTAGGGCTTGGAGTGTGGGGAGAGTAAGGGCTGGGAGTGAGATGAGTTCTGGCCTAGGAGTGTGGGGTGAGTTCAGGGCTTGGAATGTGTGGCGAGTTCAGGGCTCGGTGTGTGGGGTGAGTTCTGAACTGGGAGTGTGGGGTGAGTACAGGACTCGGATTGTGGGGTGAGTTCAGTGCTCGGAGTGTGGGGAAAATTCAGGACTCCACGTGTGGAGAGAGTTCAGGGCAGGGAGTGTGGGGTTTGTTTAGGGCACGGAGTGTGGGGCGAGCTGAGGGCTCGGAGTGTGGGGAGAGTTCAGGGCTGGGAGTGAGATGAGTTCTGGGCCAGGAGTGTGGGGTGAATTCAGGGCTCAGAGTGTGGGGTGAGTTCAGGGCTCGGAGTGTGGGGTGAGTTCAGGGCTCGGAGTGTGTGGTGAGTTCAGGGCTCGGAGTGTGGGGTGAGTTCAGGGCTCGGAGTGTGGGGTGAGTTCAGGGCTGGGAGTGTGGGGAGAGTTCATGGCTCGGAGTGTGGGGTGAGTTCAGGGCTCGGAGTGTGGGGTGAGTTCAGGGCTCGGAGTGTGGGGTGAGTTCAGGGCTCGGAGTGTGGGGTGAGTTCAGGGCTCGGAGTGTGGGGTGAGTTCAGGGCTCGGAGTGTGGGGTGAGTTCAGGGCTCGGAGTGTGGGGTGAGTTCAGGGCTCGGAGTGTGGGGTCTGTTCAGGGCTCGGAATGTGGGGCGAGTTCAGGGCTCGGAGTGTGGGGTGAGTTTAGGGCTCGGAGTAAGGTGCGGGTTTAGGGCTCGGAGTGTGGAGAGAGTTCAGGGCTGGGAGTGTGGGGTCTGTTCAGGGCTCGGAATGTGGGGCGAGTTCAGGGCTCGGAGTGTGTGGTGAGTTCAGGGCTCGGAGTGTGGGGTGAGTTCAGGGCTCGGAGTGTGGGGTGAGTTCAGGGCTCGGAGTGTGGGGTGAGTTCAGGGCTCGGAGTGTGGGGTGAGTTCAGGGCTCGGAGTGTGGGGAGAGTTCAGGGCTGGGAGTGTGGGGTCTGTTCAGGGCTCGGAGTGTGGGGCGAGTTCAGGGCTCGGAGTGTGGGGTTAGTTTAGGGCTCGGAGGAAGGTACGGGTTTGGGCTCGGAGTATGGGGAGAGTTAAGGGCTGGGAGTGAGATAAGTTCTGGGCTAGGATTGTGGGGTGAATTCAGGGCTCGGAGTGTGGGGACAGTTCAGAGCTCGGAGTGTGTGGTGAGTTCAGGGCTCGGAGTGTGGGGTGAGTTCAGGGCTCGGAGTGTGGGGTGAGTTCAGGGCTCGGAGTGTGGGGACAGTTCAGAGCTCGGAGTGTGTGGTGAGTTCAGGGCTCGGAGTGTGGGGTGAGTTCAGGGCTCGGAGTGTGGGGTGAGTACAGGGCTCGGATTGTGGGGTGAGTTCAGTGCTCGGAGTGTGGGGAGAATTCAGGGCTCCGCGTGTGGAGAGTGTTCAGGGCTGGGAGTGTGAGGTTTGTTCAGGGCACGGAGTGTGGGGCGAGTTCAGGGCTCGGAGTGTGGGGAGAGTTCAGGGCTGGGAGTGAGATGAGTTCTGGGCCAGGAGTGTGGGGTGAATTCAGGGCTCGGAGTGTGGGGACAGTTCAGAGCCCAGAGGTTGTCTTGAGTTCAGGGCTCGGAGTGTGGGGTGAGTTCTGGGCTGGGAGTGTGGGGTGAGTTCAGGGCTCGGAGTGTGGGGTGAGTTCAGGGTTGGGAGTGTAGGATGATTTCTGGGCTCGGAGTGTGGGGTGAGTTCAGGGCTCGGAGTGTGGGGTGAGTTCTGGGCTCGGAGTGTGGGGTAAGTTCAGGGCTCGGAGTGTGGGGTGAGTTCAGGGCCGGGAGTGTGGGGTGAGTTCAGGCTTGGATTGTGGGTTGAGTCCAGGGCTTGGAGTGTGAGGTGAGTTCTAAGCTAAGAGTGTGGGGTGAGTTCAGGGCGGGGAGTGAGGGGTGAGTTCAGTGCTGGGAGTGTGGGGTGAGTTCAGGGCTTCGCGTGCGGAGAGAGTTCAGCACTCGGAGTGTGGGATGCATTTAGGGCTCGGAGTAAGGGGTGGGTTTAGGGCTCGGAGTGTGGGGAGAGTTCAGGGCTTGCAGTGAGATGAGTTCTGGGCTAGGAGTGTGGGATGAGTCCAGGGCTCGGAGTGTGAGGTGAGTTCTGAGCTAGGAGTGTGAGGTGAGTTCTGGGCTGGGAGTGTGGGGTGAGTTCTGGGTTCGGAGTTTGAGATGAGTTCAGGGCTCGGAGTGTGGGGTGAGTTCAGGGCTGGGAGTGTGGGGTGAGTTCAGGGCTCGGAGTGTGGGGTGAGTTCAGGGCTGGGAGTGTGGGGTGAGTTCAGGGCTCGGAGTGTGGGGTGAGTTCAGGGCTCGGAGTGTGGAGTGAGTTCAGGGCTCGGAGTGTGCGGTGAGTTCAGGGCTCGGAGTGTGGGGTGAGTTCAGGGCTCGGAGTGTGGGGTGAGTTCAGGGCTCGGAGTGTGGGGTGAGTTCAGGGCTCGGAGTGTGGGGCGAGTTCAAAGCTCGGAGTTTGGGGTGAGTTCAGGGCTGGGAGTGTGGGGAGAGTTCATGGTTCGGAGTGTGAGGTGAGTTCAGGGCTCGGATTGTGGGGTGAGTTCAGGGCTCGGAGTGTGGGGTGAGTTCAGGGCTCGGATTGTGGGGTTTGTTCAGGGCATGGAGTGTGGGGCGAGTTCAGGGCTCGGAGAGCGGGGTGAGTTTGGGGCTCGGAGTAAGGTGTGGGTTTAGGGCTCGGAGTGTGGGGAGAGTTCAGGGCTGGGATTGTGGGGTGAGTTCAGGGTTGGGAGTGTAGAATGATTTCTGGGCTCGGAGTGTGGGGTGAGTTCAGGGCTCGGAGTGTGGGGTGAGTTCTGGGCTCGGAGTGTGGGGTAAGTTCAGGGCTCGGAGTGTGGGGTGAGTTCAGGCTCGGATTGTGGGTTGAGTCCAGGGCTTGGAGTGTGAGGTGAGTTCTAAGCTAGGAGTGTGGGGTGAGTTCAGTGCTCGGAGTGTGGGGTGAGTTCTGAGCTCGGAGTGTGGGGTGAGTTCAGGGCTGGGAGTGAGGGGTGAGTTCAGGTCTCGGAGTGTGGGGTGTGTTAAGGGCTCGGAGTGTGGGGTGAGTTTAGGGCTGGGAGTGTGGGGAGAGTTCAGGTCTTGCAGTGAGATGAGTTCTGGGCTAGGAGTGTGGGGTGAGTTCAGGGCAGGGAGTGTGGGGCGAGTTAAGGGCTCGGAATGTGGGGTGAGTTCAGTGCTGGGAGTCTAGGGTGAGTTCAGGGCTCGGAGTGTGTGGAGAGTTCAGGGCTCGGAGTGTGGGGTGAGTTCAGGGCTCGGAGTGCGGGGTGAGTTCAGGGCTCAGAGTGTGGGGTGAGTTCAGGGCTGGGAGTGTGGGGAGAGTTCATGGCTCGGAGTGTGAGGTGAGTTCATGGCTCGGAGTGTGGGGTGAGTTCAGGGTTGGGAGTGTAGGATGATTTCTGGGCTCGGAGTGTGGGGTGAGTTCAGGGCTCGGAGTGTGGGGTGAGTTCTGGGCTCGGAGTGTGGGGTAAGTTCAGGGCTCGGAGTGTGGGGTGAGTTCAGGGCCGGGAGTGTGGGGTGAGTTCAGGCTTGGATTGTGGGTTGAGTCCAGGGCTTGGAGTGTGAGGTGAGTTCTAAGCTAAGAGTGTGGGGTGAGTTCAGGGCGGGGAGTGAGGGGTGAGTTCAGTGCTGGGAGTGTGGGGTGAGTTCAGGGCTTCGCGTGCGGAGAGAGTTCAGCACTCGGAGTGTGGGATGCATTTAGGGCTCGGAGTAAGGGGTGGGTTTAGGGCTCGGAGTGTGGGGAGAGTTCAGGGCTTGCAGTGAGATGAGTTCTGGGCTAGGAGTGTGGGATGAGTCCAGGGCTCGGAGTGTGAGGTGAGTTCTGAGCTAGGAGTGTGAGGTGAGTTCTGGGCTGGGAGTGTGGGGTGAGTTCTGGGTTCGGAGTTTGAGATGAGTTCAGGGCTCGGAGTGTGGGGTGAGTTCAGAGCTCGGAGTGTGGGGTGAGTTCAGGGGTCGAAGGGTGGGATGTGTCCAGGGCTCGGAGTGTGAGGTGAGTTCTGAGCTAGGAGTGTGGGGTGAGTTCAGGGCAGGGAGTCTAGGGTGAGTTCAGGGCTCGGAGTGTGTGGTGAGTTCAGGGCTCGGAGTGTGGGGTGAGTTCAGGGCTCGGAATGTGGGGTGAGTTCACGGCTGGGAGTCTAGGGTGAGTTCAGGGCTCGGAGTGTGTGGTGAGTTCAGGGCTCGGAGTGTGGGGTGAGTTCAGGGCTCGGAGTGTGGGGTGAGTTCAGGGCTCGGAGTGTGGGGTGAGTTCAGGGCTCGGAGTGTGGGGTGAGTTCAGGGCTGGGAGTGTGGGGAGAGTTCATGGCTCGGAGTGTGGGGTGAGTTCAGGGCTCGGAGTGTGGGGTGAGTTCAGGGCTCGGAGTGTGGGGTGAGTTCAGGGCTCGGAGTGTGGGGTGAGTTCAGGGCTCGGAGTGTGGGGTGAGTTCAGGGCTCGGAGTGTGGGGTGAGTTCAGGGCTCGGAGTGTGGGGAGAATTCAGGGCTCCGCGTGTGGAGAGAGTTCAGGGCTGGGAGTGTGGGGTCTGTTCAGGGCTCGGAGTGTGGGGCGAGTTCAGGGCTCGGAGTGTGGGGTTAGTTTAGGGCTCGGAGGAAGGTACGGGTTTGGGCTCGGAGTATGGGGAGAGTTAAGGGCTGGGAGTGAGATAAGTTCTGGGCTAGGATTGTGGGGTGAATTCAGGGCTCGGAGTGTGGGGACAGTTCAGAGTTCGGAGTGTGTGGTGAGTTCAGGGCTTGGAGTGTGTGGTGAGTTCAGGGCTAGGAGTGTGGGGTGAGTTCAGGGCTTGGAGTGTGGGGTGAGTTCAGGGCTCAGAGTGTGGGGTGAGTTCTGGGTTCGGAGTTTGAGATGAGTCCAGGGCTCGGAGTGTGGGGTGAGTTCAGGGCTCGGAGTGTGGGGTGAGTTCTGAGCTAGGAGTGTGGGGTGAGTTCTGGGCTCGGAGTGTGAGTTGAGTTCAGGGCTTGGAGTGTGGGGTGAGTTCAGGGCTCGGAGTGTGGGGTGAGTTCAGGGCTCGGAGTGTGGGGCGAGTTCAGGGCTGGGAGTGTGGGGAGAGTTCATGGTTCGGAGTGTGAGGTGAGTTCAGGGCTCAGAGTGTGGGGTGAGTTCATGGCTCGGAGTGTAGTGTGAGTTCAGGGCTGGGAGTTAGGGGTGAGTTCAGGGCTGGGAGTGTGGGGAGAGTTCATGGCTCGGAGTGTGAGGTGAGTTCAGGGCTCGGAGTGTGGGGTGAGTTCAGGGCTCGGAGTGTGGGGTGAGTTCAGGGCTCGGAGTGTGGGGTGAGTTCAGGGCTCGGAGTGTCGGGTGAGTTCAGGGCTCAGAGTGTGGGGTGAGTTCAGGGCTCGGACTGTGGGGTGAGTTCAGGTCTCGGAGTGTGGGGTGAGTTCAGGGCTCGGAGTGTGTGGTGAGTTCAGGGCTCGGAGTGTGGGGTGAGTTCAGGGCTCGGAGTGTGGGGTGAGTTCAGGGCTCGGAGTGTGGGGTGAGTTCAGGGCTCGGAGTGTGGGGTGAGTTCAGGGCTCGGAGTGTGGGGAGAGTTCAGGGCTGGGAGTGTGGGGTCTGTTCAGGGCTCGGAGTGTGGGGCGAGTTCAGGGCTCGGAGTGTGGGGTTAGTTTAGGGCTCGGAGGAAGGTACGGGTTTGGGCTCGGAGTATGGGGAGAGTTAAGGGCTGGGAGTGAGATAAGTTCTGGGCTAGGATTGTGGGGTGAATTCAGGGCTCGGAGTGTGGGGACAGTTCAGAGCTCGGAGTGTGTGGTGAGTTCAGGGCTCGGAGTGTGGGGTGAGTTCAGGGCTCGGAGTGTGGGGTGAGTTCAGGGCTCGGAGTGTGGGGACAGTTCAGAGCTCGGAGTGTGTGGTGAGTTCAGGGCTCGGAGTGTGGGGTGAGTTCAGGGCTCGGAGTGTGGGGTGAGTACAGGGCTCGGATTGTGGGGTGAGTTCAGTGCTCGGAGTGTGGGGAGAATTCAGGGCTCCGCGTGTGGAGAGTGTTCAGGGCTGGGAGTGTGAGGTTTGTTCAGGGCACGGAGTGTGGGGCGAGTTCAGGGCTCGGAGTGTGGGGAGAGTTCAGGGCTGGGAGTGAGATGAGTTCTGGGCCAGGAGTGTGGGGTGAATTCAGGGCTCGGAGTGTGGGGACAGTTCAGAGCCCAGAGGTTGTCTTGAGTTCAGGGCTCGGAGTGTGGGGTGAGTTCTGGGCTGGGAGTGTGGGGTGAGTTCAGGGCTCGGAGTGTGGGGTGAGTTCAGGGTTGGGAGTGTAGGATGATTTCTGGGCTCGGAGTGTGGGGTGAGTTCAGGGCTCGGAGTGTGGGGTGAGTTCTGGGCTCGGAGTGTGGGGTAAGTTCAGGGCTCGGAGTGTGGGGTGAGTTCAGGGCCGGGAGTGTGGGGTGAGTTCAGGCTTGGATTGTGGGTTGAGTCCAGGGCTTGGAGTGTGAGGTGAGTTCTAAGCTAAGAGTGTGGGGTGAGTTCAGGGCGGGGAGTGAGGGGTGAGTTCAGTGCTGGGAGTGTGGGGTGAGTTCAGGGCTTCGCGTGCGGAGAGAGTTCAGCACTCGGAGTGTGGGATGCATTTAGGGCTCGGAGTAAGGGGTGGGTTTAGGGCTCGGAGTGTGGGGAGAGTTCAGGGCTTGCAGTGAGATGAGTTCTGGGCTAGGAGTGTGGGATGAGTCCAGGGCTCGGAGTGTGAGGTGAGTTCTGAGCTAGGAGTGTGAGGTGAGTTCTGGGCTGGGAGTGTGGGGTGAGTTCTGGGTTCGGAGTTTGAGATGAGTTCAGGGCTCGGAGTGTGGGGTGAGTTCAGGGCTGGGAGTGTGGGGTGAGTTCAGGGCTCGGAGTGTGGGGTGAGTTCAGGGCTGGGAGTGTGGGGTGAGTTCAGGGCTCGGAGTGTGGGGTGAGTTCAGGGCTCGGAGTGTGGAGTGAGTTCAGGGCTCGGAGTGTGCGGTGAGTTCAGGGCTCGGAGTGTGGGGTGAGTTCAGGGCTCGGAGTGTGGGGTGAGTTCAGGGCTCGGAGTGTGGGGTGAGTTCAGGGCTCGGAGTGTGGGGCGAGTTCAAAGCTCGGAGTTTGGGGTGAGTTCAGGGCTGGGAGTGTGGGGAGAGTTCATGGTTCGGAGTGTGAGGTGAGTTCAGGGCTCGGATTGTGGGGTGAGTTCAGGGCTCGGAGTGTGGGGTGAGTTCAGGGCTCGGATTGTGGGGTTTGTTCAGGGCATGGAGTGTGGGGCGAGTTCAGGGCTCGGAGAGCGGGGTGAGTTTGGGGCTCGGAGTAAGGTGTGGGTTTAGGGCTCGGAGTGTGGGGAGAGTTCAGGGCTGGGATTGTGGGGTGAGTTCAGGGTTGGGAGTGTAGAATGATTTCTGGGCTCGGAGTGTGGGGTGAGTTCAGGGCTCGGAGTGTGGGGTGAGTTCTGGGCTCGGAGTGTGGGGTAAGTTCAGGGCTCGGAGTGTGGGGTGAGTTCAGGCTCGGATTGTGGGTTGAGTCCAGGGCTTGGAGTGTGAGGTGAGTTCTAAGCTAGGAGTGTGGGGTGAGTTCAGTGCTCGGAGTGTGGGGTGAGTTCTGAGCTCGGAGTGTGGGGTGAGTTCAGGGCTGGGAGTGAGGGGTGAGTTCAGGTCTCGGAGTGTGGGGTGTGTTAAGGGCTCGGAGTGTGGGGTGAGTTTAGGGCTGGGAGTGTGGGGAGAGTTCAGGTCTTGCAGTGAGATGAGTTCTGGGCTAGGAGTGTGGGGTGAGTTCAGGGCAGGGAGTGTGGGGCGAGTTAAGGGCTCGGAATGTGGGGTGAGTTCAGTGCTGGGAGTCTAGGGTGAGTTCAGGGCTCGGAGTGTGTGGAGAGTTCAGGGCTCGGAGTGTGGGGTGAGTTCAGGGCTCGGAGTGCGGGGTGAGTTCAGGGCTCAGAGTGTGGGGTGAGTTCAGGGCTGGGAGTGTGGGGAGAGTTCATGGCTCGGAGTGTGAGGTGAGTTCATGGCTCGGAGTGTGGGGTGAGTTCAGGGCTCGGAGTGTGGGGTGAGTTCAGGGCTCGGAGTGTGGGGAGAATTCAGGGCTCCGCGTGTGGAGAGAGTTCAGGGCTGGGAGTGTGGGGCGAGTTCGGGGCTCGGAGTGTGGGATGAGTTTAGGGCTCGGAGTAAGGTGCGGGTTTAGGGCTGGGAGTGTGAGGAGAGTAAGGGCTGGGAGTGAGATGAGTTCTGGGCTAGGAGTGTGGGGTGAGTTCAGGGCTTGGAATGTGTGGTGAGTTCAGGGCTCAGATTGTGGGGTGAGTTCTGAACTGGGAGTGTGGGGTGAGTTCAGGCCTCGGAGTGAGGGGTGAGTTCAGGGTTGGGAGTGTAGGGTGATTTCTGGGGTCGGAGTTGGGGGTGAGTTCAGGGCTCGGAGTGTGGGGTGAGTTCTGGGCTCGGAGTTTGAGATGAGTCCAGGGCTCGGAGTGTGGGGTGAGTTCTGAGCTAGGACTGCGGGGTGAGTTCTGGGCTCGGAGTGTGGGTTGAGTTCAGGGCTCGGAGTGTAGGGTGAGTTCAGGCCTGGGAGTGTGGGGTCTGTTCAGGGATCGGAGTGTGGGGCGAGTTCAGGGCTCGGAGTGTGGGGCGAGTTCAGGGCTGGGAGTGTGGGGAGAGTTCATGGTTCGGAATGTGAGGTGAATTCAGGGCTCGGAATGTGGGGTGAGTTCAGGGCTCGGAGTGTGGGGTGAGTACAGGACTCGGATTGTGGGGTGAGTTCAGTGCTCGGAGTGTGGGGAAAATTCAGGCCTCCACGTGTGGAGAGAGTTCAGGGCAGGGAGTGTGGGGTTTGTTTAGGGCACGGAGTGTGGGGCGAGCTGAGGGCTCGGAGCGTGGGGAGAGTTCAGGGCTGGGAGTGAGATGAGTTCTGGGCCAGGAGTGTGGGGTGTATTCAGGGCTCAGAGTGTGGGGTCAGATCAGGGCTCGGAGTGTGGGGTGAGTTCAGGGCCGGGAGTGTGGGGTGAGTTCAGGCTTGTATTTTAGGTTGAGTCCAGGGCTTGGAGTGTGAGGTGAGTTCTAAGCTAAGAGTGTTGGGTGAGTTCAGGGCTCGGAGTGTGAGGTGAGTTCTGAGCTCGGAGTGTGGGGTGAGTTCAGGGCTGGGAGTGTGGGGTGAGTTCAGGGCTTCGCGTGTGGAGAGAGTTCAGGACTCGGAGTGTGGGGTGAGTTCAGGGCTGGGAGTGTGGTGACTGTTCAGGGCTCGCAGTGTGGAGAGAGTTCAGGACTCGGAGTCTGGGGTGCATTTAGGGCTCGGAGTAAGGGGTGGGTTTAGGGCTCGGAGTGTGGGGAGAGTTCAGGGCTTGCAGTGAGATGAGTTCTGGGCTGGGATTGTGGGGTGAGTTCAGGGTTGGGAGTGTAAAATTATTTCTGGGCTCGGAGTGTGGGGTGAGTTCAGGGCTCGGAGTGTGGGGTGAGTTCTGGGCTCGGAGTGTGGGGTAAGTTCAGGGCTCGGAGTGTGGGGTGAGTTCAGGCTCGGATTGTGGGTTGAGTCCAGGGCTTGGAGTGTGAGGTGAGTTCTAAGCTAGGAGTGTGGGGTGAGTTCAGGGCTCGGAGTGTGGGGTGAGTTCTGGGCTGGGAGTGAGGGGTGAGTTCAGGTCTCGGAGTGTGGGGTGTGTTAAGGGCTCGGAGTGTGGGGTGAGTTTAGGGCTGGGAGTGTGGGGTGAGCTCAGGGCTCCGCGTGTGGAGAGAGTTCAGGACTCGGAGTGTGGGGTGAGTTCAGGGCTGGGAGTGTGGTGTCTGTTCAGGGCTCGGAGTGTGGAGAGCGTTCAGGAATCGGAGTGTGGGGTGCATTTCGGGCTCGGAGTAAGGGGTGGGTTTAGGGCTCGGAGTGTGGGGAGAGTTCAGGTCTTGCAGTGAGATGAGTTCTGGGCTAGGAGTGTGGGGTGAGTTCAGTGCTGGGAGTCTAGGGTGAGTTCAGGGCTCGGGGTGTGTGGAGAGTTCAGGGCTCGGAGTGCGGGGTGAGTTCAGGGCTCGGAGTGTGGGGAGAATTCAGGGCTCCGCGTGTGGAGAGATTTCAGGGCTGGGAGTGTGGGGTTAGTTTAGGGCTCGGAGTAAGGTGCGGGTTTAGGGCTTGGAGTGTGGGGAGAGTAAGGGCTGGGAGTGAGATGAGTTCTGGCCTAGGAGTGTGGGGTGAGTTCAGGGCTTGGAATGTGTGGCGAGTTCAGGGCTCGGTGTGTGGGGTGAGTTCTGAACTGGGAGTGTGGGGTGAGTACAGGACTCGGATTGTGGGGTGAGTTCAGTGCTCGGAGTGTGGGGAAAATTCAGGACTCCACGTGTGGAGAGAGTTCAGGGCAGGGAGTGTGGGGTTTGTTTAGGGCACGGAGTGTGGGGCGAGCTGAGGGCTCGGAGTGTGGGGAGAGTTCAGGGCTGGGAGTGAGATGAGTTCTGGGCCAGGAGTGTGGGGTGAATTCAGGGCTCAGAGTGTGGGGTGAGTTCAGGGCTCGGAGTGTGGGGTGAGTTCAGGGCTCGGAGTGTGTGGTGAGTTCAGGGCTCGGAGTGTGGGGTGAGTTCAGGGCTCGGAGTGTGGGGTGAGTTCAGGGCTGGGAGTGTGGGGAGAGTTCATGGCTCGGAGTGTGGGGTGAGTTCAGGGCTCGGAGTGTGGGGTGAGTTCAGGGCTCGGAGTGTGGGGTGAGTTCAGGGCTCGGAGTGTGGGGTGAGTTCAGGGCTCGGAGTGTGGGGTGAGTTCAGGGCTCGGAGTGTGGGGTGAGTTCAGGGCTCGGAGTGTGGGGTGAGTTCAGGGCTCGGAGTGTGGGGTCTGTTCAGGGCTCGGAATGTGGGGCGAGTTCAGGGCTCGGAGTGTGGGGTGAGTTTAGGGCTCGGAGTAAGGTGCGGGTTTAGGGCTCGGAGTGTGGAGAGAGTTCAGGGCTGGGAGTGTGGGGTCTGTTCAGGGCTCGGAATGTGGGGCGAGTTCAGGGCTCGGAGTGTGTGGTGAGTTCAGGGCTCGGAGTGTGGGGTGAGTTCAGGGCTCGGAGTGTGGGGTGAGTTCAGGGCTCGGAGTGTGGGGTGAGTTCAGGGCTCGGAGTGTGGGGTGAGTTCAGGGCTCGGAGTGTGGGGAGAGTTCAGGGCTGGGAGTGTGGGGTCTGTTCAGGGCTCGGAGTGTGGGGCGAGTTCAGGGCTCGGAGTGTGGGGTTAGTTTAGGGCTCGGAGGAAGGTACGGGTTTGGGCTCGGAGTATGGGGAGAGTTAAGGGCTGGGAGTGAGATAAGTTCTGGGCTAGGATTGTGGGGTGAATTCAGGGCTCGGAGTGTGGGGACAGTTCAGAGCTCGGAGTGTGTGGTGAGTTCAGGGCTCGGAGTGTGGGGTGAGTTCAGGGCTCGGAGTGTGGGGTGAGTTCAGGGCTCGGAGTGTGGGGACAGTTCAGAGCTCGGAGTGTGTGGTGAGTTCAGGGCTCGGAGTGTGGGGTGAGTTCAGGGCTCGGAGTGTGGGGTGAGTACAGGGCTCGGATTGTGGGGTGAGTTCAGTGCTCGGAGTGTGGGGAGAATTCAGGGCTCCGCGTGTGGAGAGTGTTCAGGGCTGGGAGTGTGAGGTTTGTTCAGGGCACGGAGTGTGGGGCGAGTTCAGGGCTCGGAGTGTGGGGAGAGTTCAGGGCTGGGAGTGAGATGAGTTCTGGGCCAGGAGTGTGGGGTGAATTCAGGGCTCGGAGTGTGGGGACAGTTCAGAGCCCAGAGGTTGTCTTGAGTTCAGGGCTCGGAGTGTGGGGTGAGTTCTGGGCTGGGAGTGTGGGGTGAGTTCAGGGCTCGGAGTGTGGGGTGAGTTCAGGGTTGGGAGTGTAGGATGATTTCTGGGCTCGGAGTGTGGGGTGAGTTCAGGGCTCGGAGTGTGGGGTGAGTTCTGGGCTCGGAGTGTGGGGTAAGTTCAGGGCTCGGAGTGTGGGGTGAGTTCAGGGCCGGGAGTGTGGGGTGAGTTCAGGCTTGGATTGTGGGTTGAGTCCAGGGCTTGGAGTGTGAGGTGAGTTCTAAGCTAAGAGTGTGGGGTGAGTTCAGGGCGGGGAGTGAGGGGTGAGTTCAGTGCTGGGAGTGTGGGGTGAGTTCAGGGCTTCGCGTGCGGAGAGAGTTCAGCACTCGGAGTGTGGGATGCATTTAGGGCTCGGAGTAAGGGGTGGGTTTAGGGCTCGGAGTGTGGGGAGAGTTCAGGGCTTGCAGTGAGATGAGTTCTGGGCTAGGAGTGTGGGATGAGTCCAGGGCTCGGAGTGTGAGGTGAGTTCTGAGCTAGGAGTGTGAGGTGAGTTCTGGGCTGGGAGTGTGGGGTGAGTTCTGGGTTCGGAGTTTGAGATGAGTTCAGGGCTCGGAGTGTGGGGTGAGTTCAGGGCTGGGAGTGTGGGGTGAGTTCAGGGCTCGGAGTGTGGGGTGAGTTCAGGGCTGGGAGTGTGGGGTGAGTTCAGGGCTCGGAGTGTGGGGTGAGTTCAGGGCTCGGAGTGTGGAGTGAGTTCAGGGCTCGGAGTGTGCGGTGAGTTCAGGGCTCGGAGTGTGGGGTGAGTTCAGGGCTCGGAGTGTGGGGTGAGTTCAGGGCTCGGAGTGTGGGGTGAGTTCAGGGCTCGGAGTGTGGGGCGAGTTCAAAGCTCGGAGTTTGGGGTGAGTTCAGGGCTGGGAGTGTGGGGAGAGTTCATGGTTCGGAGTGTGAGGTGAGTTCAGGGCTCGGATTGTGGGGTGAGTTCAGGGCTCGGAGTGTGGGGTGAGTTCAGGGCTCGGATTGTGGGGTTTGTTCAGGGCATGGAGTGTGGGGCGAGTTCAGGGCTCGGAGAGCGGGGTGAGTTTGGGGCTCGGAGTAAGGTGTGGGTTTAGGGCTCGGAGTGTGGGGAGAGTTCAGGGCTGGGATTGTGGGGTGAGTTCAGGGTTGGGAGTGTAGAATGATTTCTGGGCTCGGAGT